>NC_133490.1:10110817-10124988 GCF_025370935.1 Choristoneura fumiferana
TTTTAAATTTTGAAAAAAAAAACACCTCAAATTTACGTCACGCACGACTTAAAATAATATTTATTAAATAAAAAGTTTCATCGTTTTTTATGGGGTCGTAAAGGTAGCGAGACCACCAGCTTTTGTTAGATCATAGGTCATGCATTAGCCTATCATCTGAATATCAAAAACCGCCAAGAGCGTGTCGGACACGCCCAAAATAGGGTTCCGTAGCCATTACGAAAATTAAGTAATATTTTTCTAAGATTTCGCATTTTATACGGAATCTTCCAAGTTTAGGTACATTTTATACCTTAGGCTGCTATATACTCATAAACTACTAATATTTCTCAAGCAAACTTAGCCGTTGTAGTTTTCCTTGAAAGTTTGATATACTTACTACCATCTTGAATTTTTCAAATTTTTCCACCCACCGGCTTAGATTTTAGAGGAGGGGGGTGGCGGGCTGGTTTTTTAATGAAAATTTGCACTTTAAAGTTGAATATTTCGCAAACAAATCACTGAATCGAAAAATCGTCTTAGCAAACCCCTAATGGTTTTAAAAAACCTATCCAACGATACCCCACACTATAGGGTTGGATGAGAAAAAAAAGTCACCCACACTTTAGGTCTATGGGAGGTACAATATTTTTTTTTTTTGTTTTTAAGGGGCTGTTTCACCATCCATTGATTAGTGTTAACTGACGGTTAAATGTGATGCCGTCTCTATTGGTTTTGTTTGAATAGACGGAGACGGCACCACATTTAACCGTCAGTTAACACTAATCAGGGGATGGTGAAACAGCCCCTAATTGTACCATTTTGTCGGCATAGTTTACATTTATATCCGTGCAAAATTACAGCTTTCTAGCATTGGTAGTCCCTGAGCAAAACGGACAGACAAACAGACATGGCGAAACTATAAGGGTTCCGTTTTTGCCATTTTGGCTACGGAACCCTAAAAACCGAATAGCGTGTTCACAATACATGTCTGCCCGGTTTTCTAGAATTTTCTGTCCGGATCTGGCCCTAATACTACGAAGTGCAAAATTCGAACTTCGTATCTTGCCGTCCGCTGACGCTTAGGTTACTTAATACGGAGTGAGAGGCGGTAGTTACGAAATGAACTTCGATTTTTTGAATTTCGTAGTAGCCCCCTGCTTTTTTTGCAGAATTCTTGTTTCGAGCTTGTATGCAAGCTTATGTGAAGGGAGCATTATTCGAGACGTTTAATAAAAACTGACTACCAATAGGGCAAACAAATTAAGATCTTTGTCGGCGAAGTACTCGTAGGTATCCAATTTCATGTTATCTTTTTTTGATTGGATAAACTTGACGGTAACTTAATCAAATCAGTTCCAAGGGCATGATTTCTGAACTCGTGCTCTGGTAATAAATGTAACATCAAAGCTGGATTTACTCGAGCAAAGACGCGACTCAATCGAGTGGAAAACTCGATTGCGCTCTAGCAAGAGATATCGGACGGGTAGTGGAAGAGTTTGAAGGCTTTTCTGCTCCCAAAACGATTTAAATCGTACTTTTCTAAGACGTGGTGCTTCTCTTTAGGCCTTATAAATAGCCTCAGAGTTGCTCAGCGAGCTATGGAGAGCCATGCTCGGGGTTTCTCCACGGGATTGAATCAGAAATGAGGAGATACGTAGAAGAACGAGGGTCACCGACATAGTCAAGCGAAATAGCTCTTTGAAGCGGCAATGGGCACAGCACGCAGAACAGGATGACCGTTGCGGCTGAAAAGTTCCGAATGGAGACCGTGAATCGGCAAGCGCAGCGTTAGACGTCCACCAACGGATATGGACGGATGACCTGGTAAAAGCCGCGGGTTCACGGTGGATGTAGTCGCTTCCAACCGAAGCAACTGGAGGACTATGGGGGAGGCTTATGTCCAACAGTGGACGTCCTACGGCTGATATGATTATGATGACGATGATTTAGTCTACCATGTAAAAAAAAAGCGGTCTGAAGTATGAACCTCTGAAGGGGTTTTATTGTTAAAAATGTAAGTTTGAGCCGAAATAACAAATATGACCGATACATTATTTTTCATGTTCTCCAACATATAATCAAGCCAGTAATTAACTAGCAATTTGCTTTAACAGCACTTTCTATAGAAGTAATAAAAATAATATATATTATGGGACACTTGACACCAATTGACCTAGTCCCATACTAAGCAAAGCTTGCTGGATTGGATACTAGGCAACGGATAAATAAACATACTTATATAGATAGATACATACTTAAATACATATTAAACATCCAAGACCCGAGAACAAACATTCGTATTATTCATACAAATATCTGCCCCAGCCGGGAATCGAACCCGGGACTTCAAGCTTCGTAGTCAGGCTCTCTAACCACTTGGCCATCCGGTCGTCAAAAGAAAATCAAAATCAAAATCAAAAATAAATAATCGAACTTGTAGGTATAGGCCATTTGAATTAATTCAGACCACGTTATTGAGACGTTACAACCGTATGATTAAATAAATAATAAACAGACAGGCAGGTAGCTGGCGCCTGGGAAATAATTCATCAGTTGACTATTCGTAGGGCATTTTATAGCCGTTTATTAATTAATACGGACTCGAGGTAAATTAGGGGTTTCGTTGACCCATTTGACAAGTGTATTATTCTAGTGTGACCTTGCTGGAACGTTTAACATGTCAAAGTGACTGGCGAGTAGCTACCCAGTTCATTAACGTGACAATTTAATTTTCTCTGAAGAATACAAATCGTACTTACTAGTTAGTACCCTGTTACCTACCTATTATAGCAAAGTTTTTGTATACCATATGATATTGATCCGGATAACTCACGTCTTAAACCGAGTTTAGCTCGACATGTTTCGGGCTAATCCGTAGCCCTTCTTAGGAGCAACGCGACCGCTCTGCTCGCGCGACTACTCGACTATACGCTACCCGGCTACGTGTTTCGTCGGGTAGTCGCGTGAGCGGTTTTTCTTATTATTATTCGACTGGATGGCAAACTAGCCAAGTTAAAAAAAAAAATGTCGTGTAAATCTCTGGAATAGTCTAGCTTTATCCCAATGTTTCTCCGGGATCAGGATTTCGGCAGGTACAATGTAAAATCCCAAAAAATAAAAAGGTATGTTTGACCTATAGTCTCTCAGCAGAGGATTATGGATTCAAAACAGAGCTCGCATCTTTGAGTTTTCGAAATTCGTGTGCGAAATTACATTCGAAAGTTACCACGAGATTTACAGTGAAGAAGAACATCATGAGCAAAAAATGATGCAATGGTATGCATGTGAAGTTCTCAATCTGCACTGATCCCGCGTAGAAACTACGACCCAACTTTTCATTATTCTGAGAAGCACAAAACAGATAGGTACAGAAGTCAATCACGTATTGTACTTCACTTTTCATACCTACGCTCGGCGTCGCTCTAGGGTTGTCAACTATGGCTTATGCACAAAAAACTATCGTGGTAGTGGCACTCATATCTAGTTGTTTGATTTATTGTTGAGAATGAAACGGGACGAATGGGAATATAGATAAAAATATCTAAAAAAAAAATTTTAATGTCATTGTTACCACTGGTACCATAAAAAATGTGAATTCACCGTTTAATGTTGAATTTAAACAACTGTCCATTGTTGTTGCTCCATTATTGCACAAAAAAGTTCACAGACGCGTGTCTCTAGTGGATGGCACTCGTGCTCGCACTGGTCCCAACCGTTCCGAGATATCGTGTCTATATGTGTGCGTTGCTCGAGCGTACTTTGTATGTAGATTGATTTCTGACCTATCTGTTTTGTGGAAGATGCCAATACCCAGCAGTAGGACGTATAGTATAGGCTGGAATGTGAAGATGAAAATCCCTAAATCTTATCCACTAAGAAGCACGAATTTTTGCACTGGTATTCTTCGTGAAACGTAACGGTAAACACGAAGTAAGTAATTTGAAAAATTGTACAATTCAATCAAACCAATCCAATCCAAATCAACCGCTGGGTATAATTGTTCGCGTGAGAGAAGCCCCGAGTAACGCTAGCTTTAAACAAACTTATAATAAACTAGCTTTACCCGCGGCTTCGCACGCGTAAACTATTCGGTGTGGTAGCTGCAATTAAATTTTCGGGATTTTTACAAAATTCCCCTGGAAATTTCCAATATTTATATCGTGGTCTTCATTGAGGTTGTGTTGTGAATAACTGTACAAAATTCAAGACTCTAACCCAGTGCTGAAGTTTCAAAATTTTTCCCTATCCAAATTCAAATGCAAATTCAAATTCAAATCATCTACTCCAGTAAATAGGCCGCAATGGGCACTTTTACACGTAATTTTTTATACTACCAGCGCTTTCGGAAAGACCATCATTGCCAAGAAGAATGCGTCGCAAGAAACTTGGCAGAAAGTCATTTTTTGAAAATAAAATAATTACAGATAAAATACTTAAAACTACAGTATACAATTAAAGAAAAAAATACGAAAATAATAATAATAATAATAATAATAATAATACAGGGATGTGTGGGGTCCCTTAGTTACAAAACTATACCGTGGGAATATCGGATAAAAAGTAGCGTACTTATGTGTTATTCCAGACATACGGCTACCTACATCCAAATTTCATGCCTCTAAGCCTAGCCTAGTTGTTATTTCGACATTTTATTCCTAGGTATCCCGTGGTAATATCGGGTCAAAAAGTCGTCTATATGTGTTATTCCAGAGGTCCAGCTACCTACATACCAAATTTCATGGCTCTAAGCCCAGTGGTTGTTATTTCGAGATTTTATCCCTAGGTATCCCGTGGGAATATCGAGTCAAAAAGTCCCTTACGTGTTATTCCAGACGTCCAGCTACCTACAAACCAAATTTCATGACTCTAAGCCCAGCGGTTATTATTTCAAGATTTTATCCCTATCCCGGGGGAATATCGGGATAAAAAGTAGCCTATGTGTTATTCCAGAGGTCCAGCTACCTACATACTAAATTTCATGGCTTTTAGCCCTGCGGTTGTTATTTCAAGATTTTATCCCTAGGTATCCCGTAGGAATATCGAGTCAAAAAGTCACCTATCTGTTATTCCAGACGTCCAACTACCTACATACCAAATTTCATGACTCTAAGCCCAGCGGTTATTATTTCAAGATTTTATCCCTATCCCGGGAGAATATCGGGATAAAAAGTAGCCTATGTGTTATTCCAGAGGTCCAGCTACCTACATACTAAATTTCATGGCTCTTAGCCCTGCGGTTGTTATTTCAAGATTTTATCCCTAGGTATCCCGTGGGAATATCGGGTCAAAAAGTCACCTATCTGTTATTCCAGACGTCCAACTACCTACATACCAAATTTCATGACTCTAAGCCCAGAGGTTGTTATTTCGAGATTTTATCCCTATCCCGTGGGAATACCGGGATAAAAAGTATCCTATGTTTTAATCCAGGTTATAAACTAACTTTTCGCCAAATTTCATCCAAATCCGTCCAGCCGTTTCAGCGTGAAAGAGTAACAAACATACTCACTCACTCACTCACTCACTCACTCACAAACTTTCGCATTTATAATATTATATAGTAGGATTATACAAGCGACATTGTCATAAAAGTAGCTCTGTTAGTAATTGTGAATGCGAACGCACGTGCCAGTCTTCCCACGCGAAAGTTCCACGTAAACTTAAGTAGAATTTCGCAAAAGATCCCGTCTAGGATTCCTGTGACAACACACACCTGTGTGCTATACTAAGTATTCTGCCACAAATGTTTGCTGAAAATAGGGAGAGTAAGCTATAAACTGCAATTTTTGTGTTTTTGAATTTTTCATCAACATCATCGTCTGACAAAGGACAACCATGCTGGACATATTGCCACCCCTTAAAGGATCTCGCAATGACCGAACCTGCAGGGCTACTACGAAACTCGAAAATCGAAGTTCGTATCATACCGTCCCGCTGACGCTTATATTATTTAACACGAGAGTGAGAGGGACGGTACGATACGAACTTAGATTTTCGAATTTCGTAGTAGCCCCGCAGCGCCGTTGCCGAAAGTGGACGAAATTAACCTAAAGGAAAACATTCAAACACATTGAATGTTTTCCTTTAGGTTAATTTCGTCCACTTTCCCATTTATCAACATCTTAGTTCGTCAACAATCTCAATTCGTCCAGTCCAGTGTCACATTTTATCCATTTTCCCAACAATAAAATTAGACAAAGAGATCTATCATGGACTATATACGTCATACGCTACGACAACCATAAAAAATCTATACTAATTTAATTTTTCTAGAAAGAAATGGAATACAAACTTCATCCGCCCATATTTTGCTTATTTTTCAACAGTTATTGATGATTTATGTCATTCGTTATATTTTCCAGTTACTTAAATTGTTTATGAATAAATTTGTGTTCCATGCATATTCCCTACTAGCTTTTGCCCGCGACTTCGTCCGCGTGGAATAGTAACTTTGGAAAGTGTTTAAGTTATTTAGGGTACCTATTCTGCCAATAATAGCACATAGAAACCTCTACGGTTTACTGAAAATAAGCTATTTTAATACGTGCTTTATATCTAAACTATTTTTTTTTGTTCTTCCATTCGTTCTAAAACATGAATATTTTGCGGGTAGCCATATTTTAGCAATACGACGTGTATTCTACCCTGCCAACACAAAAAGGACTATTCTTCATAGTGAACTCTTGACATCTTACGTCCTTTATTGTAAGTTAGGAGGGTAGGATTATAATTAAGACGTCATTCTTACTAAGCATAGCTACACATTTTCCAATAACTATACTTATAGTAAATTTTGTTTGGAATTCCTTAAGAACTTTCATCCCCATATTTTGAAGTATGAAAAATGTCGAAATGTGAAAAGAGCCGGAACACAATGTTTTTTAGGGTTCCGTACCTCAAAAGGAAAAAAATGGAACCCTTAGACCCTATATCCCGTAAACGCGCGGAGTATGTATCGAGTTGAAATTAAACCAGGTCAATAGTCCCGGAAGCTGTGAAAAAATCGAACTTCTAAGTTAACGCAATCAAAAGCTACGTCATTAAAGAAGTGTTTCCATACAAATCGCCTTAACTGAAAAAGGTTTAGGGTACTTCCGGCTGTCCTAGAAACTTGGAATTTTGTATAAAGGTAGCTCTATTAGCAATTTTTTTTCCTAACACTGGATATTCATTCATAAATACCTACGTACGGAACCCTTGATGCGCGAGTCTGAGTCGAATTTAACCAGTTTTTTTTGTTCTTATCGAATACCTAAACATAAAGATTCATCGATTTATCTTTGTTAATGACGACGTTCCATATAAGTTTTCATCCCCTATTTCATCCCCTCGCAGGTAAAATTTTCAAAAACGCCTTGAACAAATATCTATTTTATTTTTATAAGTGCCCAAATGAAAAGTTTCATAAAGTACAATCGATTTATATTCGACAATGACGACCTTAATATAAACTTTCATCCCCTATTTCCCCTCACACAGGAAGAATTTTAAAAACGCGCGAACAAATATCTATTTATCTCTTATCACGTGCCCAATGCCAAGTTTCACAAAGAACCATCGATTTATCTTCGACAATGACGATCTTTATATATAAACTTTCATCCCCTATTTCACCCCCATACAGGAAGAATTTAAAAAACGCGCGAACAAATGTCTATTTATCTCTTAATCACGTGCCGAAATGGCAAGTTTAATAAAGACTCATCGATTTATCTTCGATAATGACGACCTTCCATATGAACTTTCATCCCCTATTTCATCCCCCCACAGGTCGAATTTTCAAAAAAGCTCTTACAAATACCGACTTATTTTTTATTAAGTTCCTAAATGCCAAGTTTCATGGTTTTATCTTCGACAGCGACGAACTTCCACCATATAAACTTTCATCCCCTATTTCAACCCCTTAAAGCCTCTTTTTCGCGATAAAACATAGCCTATGTTCTTTCCCATGGTCTATTCTATCTCTGTACCAAATTTCATCCAAATCGGTTCAGCGGTTTTGGCGTGAAAGCGTAACAGACAGACAGACAGACAGACAGACAGACAGACAGAGTTACTTTTCGCATTATAATATTAATAAGTATGGAAGTATGGATTTGGAGCTAATTTGTCTCACTACTAACCAAACCACACATGATGACACTGAATTATTGTCCGTATTCAGCATGCCAGCATGTCACAAACAGCTAACTTGTAGGCCGTCAGTTGATATTACCCTCGAATGTATCGTTACCCCCTTCTAAATACGGCCAAGATGCATGGTAACACTAACCTGGTGATATTTTTCTTAGAGACAGTGCAGAGAAGTGTTATGTTTGTTTGTTTTCTTGAATGATAATCGTGATCGTGTTTGTTGTTTATTCGTATGTTGATGACATGATATTATGACGCCGCTGTACGGATCACATAATGGTAGTCATAATGGTAGTCAAAAGAAAATAAAGGTCACTTGAATCTTAAATACGTTTGCGTTTTATCTGAAATGTGGGTTACTTTTATTGTACACCTGTGCAACAATTTTTTCTTGGAATTCTTAATTCAAGATCCCTTTGACGCCGTACATTTTGGATATCGACCATGTATGAAGATATTTCGTCAACAACAATATTTGTTCACAGCAGTGTTCTATCAAACTAACTCAACTATCTATTATTATTGAAGATTTATTTTAAGATACAGCAAATGTCTAGCCCTAGAAACTTATGAACTGAAGAACCTTCTAAACACCAAAGTACCTGCATATTAGGATTCCTCGCGTCGCCCGCATCACAGCGAAGCCCTGAAGGATTGACAAGTTTTAAGCTCCTGCCGTACCTTGCATAATTTACTGAGTATGTAGTTTAGGTACTTTGTGAACTTGGACGGTTGACGCGTTCAAGATTGTAGCGGAGGCTTACAAGTTTCGTTATGGCTTAATTGTTCTTTACTTAAAAGAATATGCAGGTTTGACTTCAACTTAATCATTGCATTGATTATTGGCAATAAAATCTACTGCTTGAACGGTATGGTATACTCCATATTTACTGTCGATAGAAGACACTTTTCTTGGCATCAAATCCATAAACGTAGCTCTCGAAATTATGAGGCTTACTGCTTTCGTGTTATTATCCACTCGAAATGTTTTGTTATTTGCTAAGCTTGTTAAAGTCTCTACCCACTACACGGAACCGTATCCATACCATGACCGTAATAGGACGTGCCAGGCAAAAAATATATATTCTTTCCATTGAAAAATACGAGACTATGCCCACTAGAAAGTATTATTTCCTCGTGTGACACAAATACCAGTTGATATATCCAGAACCCGTGAGTGACACCCTGACTTAACTCAAAACGTCCAAAATCTTACAAGTTGAGAATTGTTAATGCACTAAGTTTGGTTAGTTTGATGCGGTTAGGGTAGCGGGTAGCTAAGACAATAAGTTTATTACCGGTAATGCTAATGGGAGTAGCGATCGGCAATAGGGTTGCACGTTTTCGATCCCTACTAATATTGTGAGTGTGAAAGTGAGTGTTTGTTTGTTATGTCATGGTAAAGTACTCAACCGCTGTTTAGGACTTTTTAATGCGAGAACTTGTACATGTTCTGCGGGTGCACGAGAAATGAATTCTTTGCAGACGGGGTCGCCGGCAACAGCTAGTCCTTCATATATGATGTACTTCATATACGGTGACTCAACGGGGTCACGCCGTTTTGTCACCAAATTAGTTTTAAATATTGATTATAAATATGTATGTTAGTCTGTAAGGTATTTATTGTATGGCCAAGTGCCCGAAATAAATGAATTTATATTATTATTATTATATATAAAGTGATCACATCACGTTTAGCCAAGGTTCAAATTTCACATCATACTTTTTGACGACCGGATGGCCAAGCGGTTAGAGAACCTGACTACGTAGCTTGAAATCCCGGGTTCGAATCCCGGCCGGGGCAGATATTTGTATGAATAATACGAATGTTCGTTTTTGGGTCTTGGATGTTTAATATGTATTTAAGTATGTATTTACCTATATACCTAAGTATGTATATCCGATGCCTAGTCCTATCCATAGTACAAGCTTTGCTTAGTTTGGGACTAGGTCAATTGGTGTGAAATGTCCCATGATATTTATTTATAATCCAACTTTTCCTGAATCTCCAATTATTTTATTATAGCCTTCTAATCTGTATATGTATCCTAACTTACTGGAACGCCAACAACAGCCTAGCTGTCTCTGGCAGAACCGCTCCTCCGTGTCCAACTTCAATTATTTTCAATAATAGCTTTTGAAACTATACGATATAATAAATTACTTTGCTTGGATATTTTTTAAAAGCTAAAAGTTTTTGGATTGTGCACGATGGGTTGATTGAAACTTCGTTAAGACTTTTTCACAACTTAAAAAAGTTATTATTCGTTTAGCGCGGGCGTTTTTGCCACCAAAATTTGAAAAAAAAAAAACTGTTTCGTGAAATCTGTAATTTCTTTATAAATTATGATTTTACAATGATAGAGAAATCTACTTAATTACGTTAAAAGAAAACTAGAACAATTATTCTATAACAGTGTTTAAAACTGGCCAATGCGAGTCGACTAGCGCACGAAGGGTTCCGTATCATTATCTATACAACATTAGACATTAGAAAAAACGGCAAAAAATCACGTTGTTGTATGGGAGCCCCTTAAATATTTCTTTTATTCTGTTTTTAATATTTTTTTATAGCGGCAACAGAACTCGTCTGTGAAAATTTCAACTGTAGCTAGCTTACTCGTATCACGGGTTCACGAGATACAGCCTTGTGACAACAGAACGACAGACGAACAGACGGACAGTGAAGTCTTGTAATAGGTCCCTGTTTTTACAAGTGCGCAAGTGGTTAAGGGCATGACGCGTGGAAAGTCTCCCGGGTTGGATGGACTGACAGTTGAGCATCTCAAGTATGGCGGCACAGCAGTTATGCATATGCTGGCCCAGCTGTTCACGGCAATGCTTCAGACTGGTCATTTGCGCGGGGCGCTAACAGATACAGTAATAGTACCCATATGTAAGAATAGGAGGAAAAATGTCGCCAGTGCAAGCAATTACCGCCCTATTGCTCTAGCAAATATGATAGCTAGGGTGTTAGAAAGGGTGCTTCATCGGATCGCCGCGCCGTCATTAGTAACTGCCGATAACCAGTTGGCTTCAAGAGTCATGTTTCAACAACGTCGGCGATCTACACTTTTAAACAAATTGTAGGATATTACAAAAGCAGAAAAACCCCGGTGTACGCCTGCTTCCTGGACCTGAGCAAAGCTTTTGACAGAGTCGATCATCAGCTCCTCTGGAAGAAACTGCAGGCACGTCAAACACCTACACCTGTTATCAGAGTACTGAATAATTGGTACACACAGCAGACCAATCAGGTGAGATGGAAAGGGGCACTATCCACAGCTACACATCTGAACTGTGGTGTAAGACAGGGCGGCTGCATGTCGCCGGCGCTGTTCAACGTGTACATGGACGGACTGTCGGAGGCGCTAACGCGGACCGGAGTGGGTTGCTCCATCAACGGGATCATGGCGAACCACCTGTCTTATGCGGATGATATGGTCTTGCTTGCTCCTTCAGTCGCAGCGATGCGGGAATTGCTGGCCGTGTGCGAGAGGTACGCTAATGAACACAACATGGTTTACAACCCTGACAAGTCTGAGTTCATGCTCATGGAGGCCACGAATATGCCTTTGCAAGTGCCTTCATTGCTGTTGAATGGTAAGCCGTTACGTCGGGTATTTGAAGTCAAGTATCTAGGACACATTCTGCTGTCAAGCATGAAGGATCACAAGGACATAGAAAGACAGAGAAGAGCGATTGCGGTGCGAGCTAATATGCTCGCTAGAAGGTTCGCAAAATGCAGTGAAGGCGTCAAAAGGCAACTTTTTCTAAGCTTTTGCACAAGCGTTTACACGGTAGAATTGTGGTCCCAATATACCTGCGCAGTGGCTCAGGACATAAAAGTGCAGTACAATGATGCGTGGCGAGCTATGTTCCGTCTGCCACGCTGGTGCAGCGCGAGCGCCATGTTCGCTGCGGGGCGCGCGCCGGGCTGGCCCGCGCTGCTGCGCGCGCGCAGCGCTGCCGCCAGAAGGGCCATTTATGCTTCCTCGAACACACTGCTTGCAGCTGTGAGGGAGTGGGACGCCAGCCCGCTTCATGAGCGCTGGAGGAGATACCACAGACCGGTCATCGCGGGATCGGGGTAACCCGCGATGTTCTTCTCACCCGGGCTTATTCATAATTTAATTTAATTTAACTTAATTTTAATTTATTTTAATTTTATTTATTTATTTTAATTTTGACTTCTAATTAATTGTTTTTAACATTTTTATGGACTAACGTCTGGAATAATATATCATTTCATTTCATTTCATTTCATTCATTTTACCCTTTGGGTACGGAACCCTAATAAAACATTATAATCAGAATTTATTCAATCTTCTTACTAACGTATCTGTAGGATAGGATACCTTGGCTTGCTCGTGTATATCTTATATTATTTTATTAATTTACCTCACAACAAAGAGTTGGAATACCACCAACTTTGTCACTTCAAAGTTCAATATCTCAAAAACGGCTGAAAATTTTTTAATAAAACATGTCTAAGAACCATCGCTAAAAAACCTGCTATCAAATAAAAAAACGCATTCAATCGTCCACCCGTTTAAGAGCTACGGTGCCACAGACAGACAGACAGACACACACACAGACATACAACAGACACACATAGCGGTCAAATTTATAACCCTTTTTTTGCGTCGTCGAGGGTTAAAAATAGAAATCTATATCTCCGAAGACAGCCCCTGCCGATGAATATTTAATACACATCGCGTATTGAAAGAAGGGGTTGTTCAAGCCGTAATTATGGGTTATCGGGTAGTTACACAACCTCTACAAAACAGCCAGCCAACATTGAGCATATAATCAGTAAGTTTCGTGTATACTTTAACTATCGGTTATTACTGTAAGAATGGTAGAAAAATATTTTTCCATTTAAAATATTTTTGTTCTGTAAATGGATGCGCTTATATTCATCATCATCATCTTTCATGTCAGACATGAAGACGCCCAATGCTGGACATAAGCCGCCCAAGGCACTCCCACTCAGACGGGTCTTGTGCTTTCCGCATACACCGCGATCCCGCGATCTTAACCAGGTCGTCGCTCCATCTTGTTGGAGGCCTACACAGCTCTTCTCCCGGTCGCGGACGCCATTCGAGAACCTTCTGTTCTGACCTCATCGGCCCATCAGTCCTGCGAGCAATGTGTCCCCCACTGCCACTCCAGCTTTCGCAATTCTTCGAGCTATGTCATAACCTTCTACGCAAGTATTTACTGTATTTAATTAATTATTTCATATTAGATAATTTAACTGCAGTAATATGATTATTACCTGAGATTACTGCGGATATCATTATTTCTGATTCTATCCCCCAGAACACCCCGAGCATAGCCCTCTGAGCGTTATATTAGCTTTAGTATTTCGATAAAGATACGCTCTGATTTGTCATGTTTCGCTTTTTATTTGAACTTATTCTACCAGCTCATTTCTTTCACAGCTCGACCCGAATCACACTTTTTTTTCTCTTACCTATATAATGAACTAAAAAAAAAAAATTCCTTTGCTCACCAGCGACCTTACGATAGCCAAGTACGTCTATGCAACAAATCTGAGTTCCTCCACACTGCAACAACACACACACAAACCCAACTATCCAGCACCACCACCACACTACGCCGACACGTTTCGAACTCAATCAGAGATTCATCATCAGAGCTATCGGTTCAACAATCCGGTTCTATTCGTACCGTTCATGCTTCTAGCTAAAACGAATTTCGTTGCGTCTTTAGTTTCACGATTGTCTTGCTCCACAATTCACTTTGAAACCGCAAATGAATGAGACTGGCGGGCCCCAGGGAGACGAATTCCATTTCGGGAAATTGTCGAGAGCCAAATATGCATGTATTATGATCGCATGAAGCTGCATAATAACGTAGATTAAAAACTGCCGCAGCGCCAGAACTATTCCAAAATTTAATCTCGTTTTGCGTATGTAGATACAAAGCGATACAGTAGGTTGTATTTTATCGAAATAGTTTCGAGTCTAGAGCCTTGAAATACAAGGAAATATTATGTTGCATTTCGTATCAATATTATTATTATTTTT
>NC_133490.1:10125088-10138945 GCF_025370935.1 Choristoneura fumiferana
GAACACGGGACCGCGAATTTCAAAAGCGAACTGACACTGTACTAATTTTTTCGGTTTATATTTTAATAGTCATTTTAATAAAATGGCCAGACTAAGTCAGGAAAAAGTCAAGTATCTTTTGTTGCTTTTTTTTTACGTTCTTTGATCGAATGATTTTGACATAAACAAGGTTTTGCAGTTATCTCCGCCGGTTCAAGCGGATCAACCCTAAGGTGCTCAAGTCATGGTGTCGGCAGATCCTCAAGGGACTCAACTTCCTGCACTCCAGGACACCACCTATTATACACAGGTATTTTAATTTAAGATGTTTCGAGATCCCCAGCAAAACTATTTTCTAAATTAGACATATGCGGTGTGTAATGGCTGTAGTGACAAAAATAACTGTTAGATATTTGCAAAAATAACGTTCAAAAACGTTTGTAAGGTTTGACTAAATAAACAGTAAAGACAGTTCAGCGAACATCGAACAACAATGTATAGTACGCACTAAAGTTTAACCAAACTAGTCGAGCTAAGCATTCGCGCACGGTGTGTCCTTATTTACCCGACTGCCCGAAGGACGTTTATCGTGTAAATGTGCAAGTACAGTCTACACAATCATACAAATTCGGCGTGTGCTTGTAGATCAAGAACTGCTGTAAACTGTGGTTTTGTTATCAATAGAAGTGTTTGACACTGGTGTTTCTGTGCAGAGATCTGAAATGCGATAATATCTTCATAACTGGCACGACAGGCAGCGTCAAGATCGGCGACCTCGGCCTGGCCACGCTCAAGAACCGGAGCTTCGCCAAGTCTGTCATCGGTGAGTTACGATCATACTAAAAAGAGGAGAAGTAAGTTCACTACAAACAAAAGTACATCGCGCGGCTTTAATGTGTGCGCGCTGGTTGGCGCCGGTACGTACTGTAGAAACTAGGCTGTATACCGCTGGCAGGTGGTAAAACTGATTAGATTTTTTATATTGAATGTTTCTAGAATTTAACTTTAAAACCGATTGACAGCGGTATACATACAGCCGGGGAGCGGAGATTGCACCCGATAGCCTAAGCGGCTGGTGCCATTCTATGTAAATGTATTTATAAGTTCCACAATAAATCTAAATAATTGAAAAACAACGTTATTATTTAACAGTTTAAAGTCACGCGCGTAGATCCCCTGTACCTATAGAAGCTCTTACCAAGTTACAGTCCCCACAGTACACACCCGTCGCACGCACACACTGATAATTTAAGGACGATTAAGTTTTCTGCAGTCAAGGCTGCGCTGCCGTCGGTGCCGTACGTTTTGATTTTAGCTCGCTCGTCTTGCGCTCACTTCGCGAGATGATCACCTTTTACGTTAGCGTACTCGTACTTACGTATTTTTTGTATTAGGTATAGTTGTAAATTAGTAGTATATAAGCTTAGTGTAATAGTATCGTGCGGGGACACATGAAAAAATAGTAGATACCTACCTACCTATAAACAATATGTTATAGTCGGCCGAGTACTCGGTGCGTATTAACATAGCGCCGAGTGCTCAGCCGAACGAAGCGTCGAGACAGTAGCTCGGCTCCCGTTCTATCTACTAGGCCGAGTGTCCTTCCACGCACTGTCTCGCTCGCTCACTCGGCAAGTCTAAACGTGCACTGTCTCGCCACTCGGCTGTCAGGTCGCCACGCGCAACTGAACTGACCGTCCTCATGTGTGAACAATTATTAGCTTACATCGCTGTCTCGGCCGAGAAACATTTTACTGCCTCGCCCGTTTGCTCGGTACGTAGCTGCGTGAAAATCAGAAGGACAAAACGCGACAAAACAGTTTAGTTGATACAAAAGTTGTGTGTATGCGCTAGCCCATATGCCTTGATCGCACGTACCGAGCAAAGGGCGAGATAGTGCTCTCGGCCGAGTACTCGGTGCGTCTAAACATAGCGCCGAGTGCTCGGCCGAGCGCTCGGGCGAACGAAGCGGCGAGACAGTAGCTCGGCTCCCGTTCTATCTACTAGGCCGAGTATTCACCCTCCGCTTCCCCGCACTGTCTCGCTCGCTCACTCGGCAAGTCTGAACGTGCATTGTCTCGCCACTCGGCCGTCACGTCGCCGCGCGCGCCATTCTTGAAACATAGTATGAGCAGCGCTAACTGCCAGCGTCGTGTGCATAGGATTGTACCTGCTCCCGCGCCAGCTAGCGTAGCTGAGCCGGCTCGGCGCGGGCGTCAGGACACAGTTTAATTTAGTATATTGTCGGCAGGCACGCCGGAGTTCATGGCGCCGGAGATGTACGAGGAGCACTACGACGAGAGCGTGGACGTGTACGCGTTCGGCATGTGCATGCTGGAGATGGCCACCGGGGAGTACCCCTACAGCGAGTGCAGCGGGCCCGCGCAGATCTACAAGAAGGTCGTCTCGGTCAGTGCACCCGTTCACTTGTCTTGCTTCCGGCATGTGCCTGCTGGAGATGGCCACCGGGGAGTACCCCTACAGCGAGTGCAGCGGGCCGCGCAGATCTACAAGAAGGTCGTCTCGGTCAGTGCACCCGTTCACTTGTCTTGCTTCCGGCATGTGCCTGCTGGAGATGGCCACCGGGGAGTACCCCTACAGCGAGTGCAGCGGGCCCGCGCAGATCTACAAGAAGGTCGTCTCGGTCAGTGCACCCGTTCACTTGTCTTGCTTCCGGCATGTGCCTGCTGGAGATGGCCACCGGGGAGTACCCCTACAGCGAGTGCAGCGGGCCCGCGCAGATCTACAAGAAGGTCGTCTCGGTCAGTGCACCCGTTCACTTGTCTTGCTTCCGGCATGTGCATGCTGGAGATGGCCACCGGGGAGTACCCCTACAGCGAGTGCAGCGGGCCGCGCAGATCTACATGAAGGTCGTCTCGGTCAGTGCACCCGTTCACTTGTCTTGCTTCCGGCATGTGCCTGCTGGAGATGGCCACCGGGGAGTACCCCTACAGCGAGTGCAGCGGGCCCGCGCAGATCTACAAGAAGGTCGTCTCGGTCAGTGCACCCGTTCACTTGTCTTGCTTCCGGCATGTGCCTGCTGGAGATGGCCACCGGGGAGTACCCCTACAGCGAGTGCAGCGGGCCCGCGCAGATCTACAAGAAGGTCGTCTCGGTCAGTGCACCCGTTCACTTGTCTTGCTTCCGGCATGTGCCTGCTGGAGATGGCCACCGGGAGTACCCCTACAGCGAGTGCAGCGGGCCCGCGCAGATCTACAAGAAGGTCGTCTCGGTCAGTGCACCCGTTCACTTGTCTTGCTTCCGGCATGTGCCTGCTGGAGATGGCCACCGGGGAGTACCCCTACAGCGAGTGCAGCGGGCCCGCGCAGATCTACAAGAAGGTCGTCTCGGTCAGTGCACCCGTTCACTTGTCTTGCTTCCGGCATGTGCCTGCTGGAGATGGCCACCGGGGAGTACCCCTACAGCGAGTGCAGCGGGCCCGCGCAGATCTACAAGAAGGTCGTCTCGGTCAGTGCACCCGTTCACTTGTCTTGCTTCCGGCATGTGCCTGCTGGAGATGGCCACCGGGAGTACCCCTACAGCGAGTGCAGCGGGCCCGCGCAGATCTACAAGAAGGTCGTCTCGGTCAGTGCACCCGTTCACTTGTCTTGCTTCCGGCATGTGCCTGCTGGAGATGGCCACCGGGGAGTACCCCTACAGCGAGTGCAGCGGGCCGCGCAGATCTACAAGAAGGTCGTCTCGGTCAGTGCACCCGTTCACTTGTCTTGCTTCCGGCATGTGCCTGCTGGAGATGGCCACCGGGGAGTACCCCTACAGCGAGTGCAGCGGGCCCGCGCAGATCTACAAGAAGGTCGTCTCGGTCAGTGCACCCGTTCACTTGTCTTGCTTCCGGCATGTGCCTGCTGGAGATCGCCACCGGGGAGTACCCCTACAGCGAGTGCAGCGGGCCCGCGCAGATCTACAAGAAGGTCGTCTCGGTCAGTGCACCCGTTCACTTGTCTTGCTTCCGGCATGTGCCTGCTGGAGATGGCCTCCGGGGAGTACCCCTACAGCGAGTGCAGCGGGCCCGCGCAGATCTACAAGAAGGTCGTCTCGGTCAGTGCACCCGTTCACTTGTCTTGCTTCCGGCATGTGCCTGCTGGAGATGGCCACCGGGGAGTACCCCTACAGCGAGTGCAGCGGGCCCGCGCAGATCTACAAGAAGGTCGTCTCGGTCAGTGCACCCGTTCACTTGTCTTGCTTCCGGCATGTGCCTGCTGGAGATGGCCACCGGGGAGTACCCCTACAGCGAGTGCAGCGGGCCCGCGCAGATCTACAAGAAGGTCGTCTCGGTCAGTGCACCCGTTCACTTGTCTTGCTTCCGGCATGTGCATGCTGGAGATGGCCACCGGGGAGTACCCCTACAGCGAGTGCAGCGGGCCCGCGCAGATCTACAAGAAGGTCGTCTCGGTCAGTGCACCCGTTCACTTGTCTTGCTTCCGGCATGTGCCTGCTGGAGATGGCCACCGGGGAGTACCCCTACAGCGAGTGCAGCGGGCCCGCGCAGATCTACAAGAAGGTCGTCTCGGTCAGTGCACCCGTTCACTTGTCTTGCTTCCGGCATGTGCCTGCTGTATTGTTCATACAAATATTTGCCCCGGCCGGGAATCGTATTCGGGACCTCAAGCTTCGTAGTCAGGTTCTCTAACCAAAATCATAATCATAATCCGGTCGTCAAAATAATAATGTGTCTATTTGTTGCAGGGAGTCAAACCTCAAAGTCTGGAGAAGGTGACGATACCAGAAGTGAAAGACATCATCGAGTCCTGCATCCGGCCTGATAAAGGGGACAGGTGGGTACTAGGTACAGCCGCCAACATTGACAACTGTCTACGTGCTCAAAATATTTAAACACGCACTTATGCGATTGGCTATAAAAAATAATTAAACAACAACGGGAAATAGAAGTTTTCATTTTAAAGATACTATATCAAACTTGTGTTTCATTTTCATTCATATTCATGCTCTTATTGGTAATTTTATAAGATGGTGGGTACATGACACTTTGTTAGGGTATAGAATGTCAATCTATCAAAATATATACTTAAAATTATTTATGCCAAGTTACACAAAAAATAAATAAAATAACAGAAAAGTCAGATAAATAGGTTCACACACACTATTATTATTATTATTATTTATTGCTTTATATGGTACATGAGATCTTATACATATAATAGTTCGCCTCTATATAAGCCCTGTTAGGGCATTGCAATATTTAAAATATTAGTGTTTGTGATAATGACGTTTGTCTGTCAGGCCGATGGTGAAAGACCTGCTGAACCACGAGTTCTTCGGCGAGGACATCGGGCTGCGGCTGGAGATCGTCGGCCGGGACCTCGTCACCAGCTCCGACATACCCAAGATACAGTTCCGGCTCAAGATCATCGACCCCAAGAAACGGTGAGCCTCAAATATGGTAAATGAGTAGCTACGAAATACGAAAATCGAAGTTCGTATCGTACTGTCCCTCTCACTCTCGTGTTAAATGGTATAAGCGTGAGCGGGACACGGCAAGATAAGAAATTCGAATTTGCACTTTATACTAACAGCCTTATTCATAAAAAGTTAGAGCCTCCTTGAAGGGTCCTTGAAGGCCCGATGCTATAAAACATGATTCATAAACGTCTGTTAGCGCTAATCAGTAGATCAAGGCTCTGCTAAAGTTAGAGGACCGTGTAGACCCTCCTTTATCTCCCTGCTAAGTCACAAAATGGCAGCCACAAGTTTGAACAGCTGACTTTGACAAGAGCAAAAAACCATAGCGAAGATATTTTTAGTGAAGGGAGGGTTACGCAAAGATTTAAAAAAATTAAGGAAAATTTATTTTCAGGAAATTGTATTTAAAAATCCTCTAAATTAGGTATTTATTACTGCTACTTTACTAACAATAAATTATAAAAAAAAATTAGGATGATTAACATAATTACGGCTTTTTGCGATCGGAAATGGCGGGAAAACAAACATCTCTCTTTGTATTTTTTTCCTGCTCATTTGCTGTCACTGCTGTCAATTTTTTTTTAAATTATCGATGAGGCCATTTTTTGTCTTTGATTTGTCAAGATGGCCAACATAACGCGTCTAATCCGTCTATCAGCAGCTCAACAACTAGCAGACTGCTAGCAAGCGTTTATGAATCATACTTCTTGACAACCGTCGAACAAGCTTAATCAGTCTGCTAAGTAACAGACCGATCAAAACTCAGTTAAGGATTTTTTATGAATAAGGCTGTTCGTAGTCTACGTAATGTCTCGATAACGTTCGTATTTGTCTTGCTAATTCAGCCAGCCACAGATGTGGAACAGTGGTTATGGTACTCAAAATGTTCTACACACGACTCCGCTGCCAAGGTAATAAGAGAGTTGATTTTGAGCACCACAACTGTTCATCTACTTCTGCTGCTGATTGTACCCATCAAGACAGCGTAGGAGAAGATCTCATCGAGAGATTAATAATTGATACAGAGTGGTTAACACTTAGGGGCTGTTTCACCATCCATTGATTAGCGTTAACCGGAGGTTAAATGTGATGCCGTCTCCATCTATTCGAACAAAACAAATAGAGACGGCATCACACCTAACCGCCAGTTAACACTAATCAATGGATGGTGAAACAGCCCCTTAGTTTAAGATTTTTATTCGATTTTTGTTCACTCTATATAGTTACTTCAAACACGTGATTTCACATTTTTTACCTACTAGTAAAGTAGTCTATTTTAAGGGGCTGTTTCACCATCCTTTGATTAGTGTTAACCGACGGTTAAATGTGATGCCGTCTCCGTCTATTCGAACAAAACAAGTAGAGACGGCATCACACCTAACCGCCAGTTAACACTAATCAATGGATGGTGAAACAGCCCCTAAATGTCTGAAATGCCTGTCACAGAATGGGGTGTTCTATTTTATTTTAAATAGAAATGACTGACTTCTTTGACATTTCATTAATATATTCAAAACGAATCAGTAGACGCTGTTAGTAATTTAAATGATTAAATTCCGTTGATACATTTTCGCAATATATTATCACAGCTTACATTGCCCACAGAGAGAAGCCGTGGTGGCCGAGTGGTTTGACATATGGCCTCTCAAGCAGAGGATCGTGGGTTCAAACCTCGGCTCGCACCTCTGAGTTTTTCGAAATTCATGTGCGAAATTACATTTGAAATTTACCACGAGCTTTACGGTGAAGGAAAACGTCGTGAGGAACCCTGCACAAACCTGCGAAGCAATTCAGTGGTGTGTGTGAAGTTCCCAATCCGCACTGGGCCCGCGTTGGAATTACGGCCCAAGCCCTCTCATTCTGAGAGGAGGCCTGTGCCCAGCAGTGGGACGTGTATAGGCTGTGATGATGATGATGACTTTGCCCACAGATCGTACACACACAAAGAGAACGAAGCGATCCAGTTCGAGTTCGACATGGAGCACGACGACTGTCAAGAAGTAGCCAACGAAATGGCTAAAGCCGGTCTTATTATGGAGGAGGACGCGCGGATAGTGTTCAAACTGCTCAAGTCTCAGCTCATTAGTCTCAACCGGTGAGTGCACTATCTTCTGTATTGTAAAGTTAAAATTATAAAAGCTCTAAGGTATCGGGTGTCCCAAAAAGGACGCAAGATTTCAATTTGCCGCCATTTTTGTATTTTAGTGCTGGCAACCCTAAAAAAAACTATTTGACAGCTGAATGTTTAGTGTTTGTAAAAATGGTGGGTTATACGAAGGATCAACGCGTTTTTATTATTGAACAATATTTCAAAAGAAGTTTGGCGTGTACGGTTCGAAAATTCCGTGCAAAATATGGTCGTATTGATTTGACTTCATCAACTGTGAGCAGAGTGGTTGCAAAATTCAGGGAGAGTGGATCAATTCATGATGTTCATTCCACTGGTCGTTCAAAAACAAGCCGTTCAAATGGCAATGCTTTAAAAGAGGAAATTCGACGCTGCATTGGATAAATTCAGCCGCATCTATGCAAAATGGTCATAGAAAAATTTGACAAAAGAGTGCGTATGTGCCAGCAAAGCCTAGGAGGACATTTGCCTGACGTATTACTCCACAAATAACCCTATTTTATGTATTTCAAGATTTTATATATAAATATATTATGACGAAAAAAAAAATTGTTTTTCATCAATTTCAAATCTTGCGTCCTTTTTGGAACACCCTTTATATACGTATTCTTGGAAGTTGAAGAATGCCGATAGTATTGTTGATACTGCTTCGAGGATATACCGGTGTTTTTGTAAACAACATAGAGTGGCAAGCGTGCGATGATGGGGGTCTACTAGATTGTTTTTCATTATATTTAAAAAATACTACACCTGGCTATAAATCTTAGTGAGATGTATCTCGTGTCTCGTCTGCATCGTTTTGTAGGTGGTAGTACCTTGTGCAAGGTCCGCCCGGATTGCTGCCACCATCTTGCTCGCTAATCCTGCCGTGAAGCAGCAATGCTTGCACTGTTGTGTTTCGGCGTGGAGAGTAACACAGCCGGTGAAATTACTGGCACGCGAGGTATCCCATCTTAGGCCTCTAGGTTGGCAACGCATCTGCAATACCCCTGGTGTTGCAGATGTTTATGGGCGTCGGTGATCTCTTACCATCAGGAGACCCACTTGATTGTTTACCATCCAGTCGAATAAAAAAAACAACATGAATGGAATTTGCGTATGGATTGGACTATACCTAAAATCTTGTGGTATTTTGACTATATTTGCAAGATTTCTGGAAAGGATTAAAGTGCCTGAGGGACCGGGCTACAACTCTAAAAAATGCATTATCCCAGAGATAAGACTAAGCGAGATTATGCAACTGGTAAGCTAGATCTATGCAGCTGCAGCACAACCAGCTGCTACTTTGGAAGTGAATTGACCCACTGCATGCCATGGGTTGCGTTGTGCATCAAATAATAAGACCGACAGGACACGAAGATTGATAGCTATTCGTAAAATTTTAGCTTTAGGTAGTTTTGTTTTTCCACGTAACTAATGATCCTGAAGGTATCTAAAGAAAAACCAAGGACGGATCTATATAGAACATCTGTTGACCTAAGAATAACAAGGTTCCATTTTACGTTTTCGGAAAAATGTGATTTGAATCTTATCGTTACTGTAGTAGAGCTTATATTAATTCTAAGACCTTGTTGCAGTTGAAACGTTTTCTTATTTTGCTTGTCAGAGGTCGCGGTTTAGCATATCGCGTGACCAGGTATTGGCAAAGTACAGCGCACTTTATGTCGGATTAGAAACTTTAAGATAAGGAAGGAAAGGGCGGAATTCCGGTGGTTAAACAATCTTGTCGATACGATAGGCTTTATAGGTTAATTCTGCAATACAGTGCCAACCCTTAGAAAATATTTTAACAGTTGACATTGTAGTGCAAAATGACAGTGGGTTGACTCAGTATTGCGAAACAGCGTCCAACTATCCTATCCTATTTCCCGGGACGCAAACTATCTGTATACCGAATTTAATCTAAATAGATGCAGCGGTTTAGAGGTGATGAAGTAACTAACAAACATACAAACAAACAAACAGACTTACAAACTTCCGTATTTATAATAATAATAACTCCCGGGAATATGTAATTAGACAAAGCAGAGTAAAGCTAACCGGCATGTCTTAAGTAGTACATTTTAAAATTTATTTCTCAGTACAATACAGGTCCAACCATAAAAAAGGTAGGTATATTAGGTACAATAAAATTAAATAAACTAAAACTATATTAAATCTAAAAATGGACCCTGCGGCATGGTACCAAAGATGCTGGCAGCATTTCCCCGCTTGATCGCAAGACTGATGCGTTGAGCGAGGAAACTGCCAGCTCTTCGGTCTCCTGTGGTATCTCTGAGTCTCTTTGATAGATCTTTGAAGAGACTCATAATAATAATATTTATAATAATAACTAGTGAGAAGGGCGATATTAGTAAGATTGACACTTAAATGAAATGAACAAAAATATTTTTCTTCCGTTTTCCTTTGTGAGGCACAAGAACCTTCACAATACCTCAACAAAAACGTCTTCCAACGTCACGAACCAAGGTGGAGCGTGAGCGGTTATTATTAACGGCTCATGGCATAGCTCAGCTAATAATTCGAATTCCAATTAAGACTGTTACGGGCGATTAAGCGCCAGACGGCTGCGTATATGTGAACGCATGGATGTATACATATATTAGATACCATGTTTCATAGTAACTTTTAGTGCTTACGACCCACGCAGTCAACATCTGGTTTATTTTTGACCGGTTTTGATTGTGAGATCGTTAATGGGTTTATTTTTAAATTTATGGATGTAGTTTTTCTTGTCACTACGAGTAAAATTGATTAGTAACTGGGCGAGAGTTAATTTGGAGTAGATACGTATTTAAATAAACTTAAAAATTAAAGCGTAAACTAAATACCTAAATACATACATACATATAATCACGCCTCTTTCCCGTAGGGGTAGGCATAGACCACTTCTTTCCACTTGCTACGATCCTTACATGCTTGTTTCGCTTCGTCCACTTTCATTATTCCCTTCATACATGCTCTTCGGTTTAGGGTACTCTTGACTAAAAACTAATTGCATTCGACCTAGATTTGAAGCATGGACCTCCACTTTGGTAGTCCAATACCATACCGCTGAACAACCACGCTGATCGACACAAAGCTATTGAAATTACCAATCTTATTGCTCTTAAAATTTACACTAAGGAAAAAAACAATTAAATCTAAGGATAGGTAAAACTAGATTTACGGTTACGTGGTAATTTTCGTCGAAATCTTAATAAAAATGTAAATATACAAAGTCGCTCGTTTAAAGATGTGGTTTTACCTGCCATGTCTTATAAGAAAAAAAAAAACGTTAGCGTTGTTACGAATGATTTCGGAATTGGATATTATTGAAGTTTGACACGAAGCACGCCCGTTCAAACTTGCATTATGTTAAAATGTGCGAGAGAATGAAAGAAGTCACCGAAACAAAAACTATTTTTTTTCCATATTATTAGTGCTTTAAGCCGTGGCGGCCTAGTGGTTTGACCTATCGCCTCTCAAACAGAGGGTCGTGGGTTCAAACCCCGGCTCGCACCTCTGAGTTTTTCGGAATTCATGTGCGGAATTACATTTGAAATTTACCACGAGCTTTGCGGTGAAGGAAAACATCGTGAGGAAACCTGCATAAACCTGCGAAGCAATTCAATGGTGCGTGTGAAGTTCCCAATCCGCACTGGGCCCGCGTGGGAACTATGGCCCAAGCCCTCTTGTTCTGAGAGGAGGCCTGTGCCCAGCAGTGGGACGTATATAGGCTGGGATGATGATGATGATTAGTGCTTATTTTTTACTTTACGAAGTTTAACTATCTTTTTATCGCTTTTACTCTGGACGCTTCGCTCACACAAACACATCGTCTAATTTTAACACAGCATGACCTAATTATACGTTATCAAAATGATAGTAAAAATTAAGAGCTAAGTGGTCTAAAAAAGGCGAGTAACAATTTTATCATCTGTCATACATTTTCAGAATATTTTGATTACATACTGTTAAATTGAACAGCTGCTTGCGAAGTAACAGAGCGTGAAATCGAAAATAATATACTTTTGATGTGCTTACAAAATTCTTGTAGAGAATTAATCTAGATAATGATAAACGTCTCGGACTAAATACGCAATGATTGTAAAAACATGTTTTTTTTTTAATCCAGTATCTATCCCCCTTATTCATAAACGAAAATCAAACCTATTTTAGTTAAAATGCCGCTAAAATTCGTTTGTCCTTATCTGTCACTTCGACATTTGTATTTGTTAGAAAGGGACAAAGCATTTGTTAGTTAACATAGGCTTGTTAAGTTTTATGAATAAGGGGGTATATCTTTATCTGTATGAGAATTAAAACAAGCATAAAAACCGGCCAGGTGCGAGTCTGACTCCCGCACGAAGGGTTCCGTACCATATCTATACAACATTAGACTTTAGCAAAAAAAACACGGTAAAAAATCAAATCAAGCCCCCTTCAATTTTTTTTTTATTTTAATTGAATTATTTATTTTTAAAGTGATTGTACGACTCAAATAATAATTATATATATATTTTTTTATTTAATAGTAATTTTGACAAAATCACGCGTCTTCGTGGATGGCACTAAGTATATCGTGCGCATTATTTGAAGTTTTTGTAATCGTACTAATGTCATGTCGTCAATACACGTCCCACTGCTGGGCACAGGACTCCTCTCAGAATGAGGGCTTGGGCCGTAGTTCCCACGCGGGCCCAGTGCGGGTTGCGAACTTCACACGCACCATTGAATATCCTTGCAGGTGTCAGGTTTTTTTAAGTTTCCTCGCGATGTTTTCCTTCACCGTTAAGCTCATGTTATTTCAAATGTGATTTCGCACATAAATTTCGAAAAACTCAAAGGTGCAAGCTTGGGCTAGAACCCACGACCTTCTGCGTGAGAGGCCATAGGTCAATACACTATACCACGGCTTTTTTGTTTATTAATATCTGCTGTTGATTTGCTGCTTGGATACGTTTGGATGATGTACTAAAAAGAGTACAAATATAAATTATAGGAATATCCTGTATCTAGAGGTATAATCAAAGAAATGTCCTTTCTTTATAGAAAATTGCATCCGAATTCGAACATCTGCACTCGTAACTGAAAAACAGAAAAAGTTTCACATTTTCAATGATAGGATTCTATTGATAGTTATGAGCAGCATTATACTAATTAAATTACTCTTAACAAAACCATATGCTTTAACTTAGAACTTGAACTATGTACAATTAAATGTTTTCTACATACATAATAATGAGTTGACCGCCAGTCGGCGCTCGGCGCTTGGCGCGGCGCCCGCAAACTCGCGCCTGTTTACATCTAATTAATAACAATTTGAATAATTTTACGTCAGTTTATATGATTTAATCTCAATCCCCGATGTTTCCGGTTTTAGTTCATTAATTTTTGATTAGTTGTAGTCACAAAAATGAACGCGAAACTTTCTATTTAGTTGCAGTGTACCCCCGTCAAAACCGTTTCGATTCTATAGTGTCTTCAAATTGTGATAACTATACTTCGTCATTCTATAATTTATGCGTGATCATAGTTTTTGAAGTGATTTATGATTAATTAGTGTGTTTAAAGTGTGTTTTCTGTAAGGTGTGTGTAACAGCATAGTGAGTTGATTATTTGGGTTTGTAAAGTATGTGATTTATATACAGAACGATTGACGTTGCATTCAGAATTCGCCGTCAATATTTAGTAGGGTTTCTAATTTTACGCCGAAACAATTTCTTTTCCCAAACGATTCATCTCCCAATCGCCCATGTCATGTGTCATGTCATGTGTCAGGATTGTTATAAAACCAACCTAACCTAACCTTTAGGGTTCTACAGGATAGTCTTCAAATATAGGTACAATACAATGACTCTCTATTGTACACCAGAAACAGATCGTCACTACTTTCAAAAATCTCGTATCTAAAATCATATGTCAACAAAATTGAACCTTGACTTAATGTTCATAAGGTTCACTCAGAAAAATAATCTTTTTTGAGGTACGAGTTACTTTTAAAGTAGTGACGAGATAAAGTTTATCGTTTTTGGAAAAAAAATCGATCTTCCATATGAAACACGGGAAATTAATCGTTTGGGAAAAATATTTTCGGCGAAAAGCCAGGATCCCATTCAAGTTGCTTAGAAGATTGCTAGATTAAAAATTAACAGCTGGCCAAATAATTGTTACATAGTTAAATAACTACCAACAAGAGTTAACAGTTTCCAAATTTAATAGATAATTATATTGGTTATTGCATCGTAATATTTTTTTTATCATATAGTTTTCGCGTGTTGAAGGTTTTTTTTTGTTGTGTTGGAAGCGAACCGTCCGTCGTCGGATAA
>NC_133490.1:10139045-10162195 GCF_025370935.1 Choristoneura fumiferana
CATCCACACAAGTTCCATTGACACTGCTGCTTAAAAAAGTTTCACGAGTAATCTGGTCGCGATCGCTCTTTAGCGATACGACCGCCTCCTATACACTTACTTATATTTTCTTTAAAATATTGTGTTTGTGTATATTAGAACCGAAAATTATCGTTACATGTTTATTAGCCACGAATATATATAATATTCATGCGAACATTGGCGTGCATAATGTCGTCTTTTAGGGTTCCGGAGCCAAAATGGCAAAAACGGAACCCTTATAGTTTCGCCATGTCTGTCGGTCTGTCTGTCCGTCCGCGGCTTTGCTCAGGGACTATCAATGCTATGAAGCTGTAATTTTGCATGAATATATATGTAAACTATGCCGACAAAATAGTACCTACAATAAAAAAAAATAAAAAATTTTTAGGGTACCTCCCATAGACGTAAAGTGGGGGTGTATTTTTTTTTTCATCTGACCCTATAGTGTGGGGTATCGTTGGATTAGGGGTTTTCTAAGACGATTTTTCGATTCAGTGATGTGTTTGCGAAATATTCAACTTTCAAGGAAAACTATAACGGCTAAGTTTGCTTGAGAATTATTCGTAGTTTAAGAGTAAATAGCAGCCTAAGGTATAAAATATACCTAAACTTGGAAGATTCCGTATAAAATACGAAATCCTTAGAAAAATATTACTTAATTTTTTCGTAATGGCTACGGAACCCTATTTTGGGCGTGTCCGGCACGCTCTTAGCCGGTTTTGTTTTTTTAATCAACTGGATGGCAAAGAGCAAGTGGGTCTCCTGATAGTAAGAGATCACCACCGCCCATAAACATCTGCAGCACCAGGGCCTTAGATGGGATACCTCGCGTGTCAGTGATTTCACCCGCTGTCTTACTCTCCACACCGAAACACAACAGTGCAAGCACTGCTGCTTCACGGCAGGATTAGCGAGCAAGATGGTGGTAGCAATCCGGGCGGACCTTGCACGAGGTCCTACCACCTGCAAACTGCCTACTCAGTGTAGTATGAAATAAATAAATATCAAGGGACACTTGACACCAATTGACCTAGTCCCAAACAAAGCAAAGCTTGTAGGTACTATGGATACTAGGCAACGGATAAACATAACTTGTAAAGATAAATACATATTAAACATCCAAGATCCGAGAACAAACATTCGTATTATTCATACAAATATCTGCCCCGGTCGGTAATCGACCCCGGGACCTCAAGCTTCGTAGTCAGGTTTTCTAACCACTTGGCCGTCCGGTCATCAAATCACGAGTCACTTTACGTTGCAAGTTAACCTCTTCACCACCAGAGTCGTTCATTCGTGACAGCCAATGGAATGACTCACACGCCACGGTCATCTATACATGACCAACAACTCGAAATCAATCTTTCTGCAATGGAAATAGAAATCAAGTTGATTTGTCGCTGGTTTTTCTGTGGCGTACAGAGCAAGCCACTTCGTTTGTTATGTGGCGGTGAAGAGGTTAATAAGGTAAATCTATGTTTGGTTGGCCCCAGTTTATTTATTATTTATTTATTTATTTGGGAAATAAACAGCATATATAACACAGTTGATTATAAATTAATTTAGATGATACATAAGCCAAAACAGTTTTCCACTTATAAAGAAAGTTCATTTTTTGTTGCTCGAGCGAGCGTACGTTACAAGTAATAGGCATGCAAAACAATTTTTTTGAGCAAATTAACAAAACAAATAATTAAAGTTTAAATTATAATAAGTGTTTTATAACTAGTTTTTATTTAAGTTTTATTTAATCGTACCTTTGTTATTATTTCAAGTAGGTATGAAAAAATCCAAGTAATAGCTACTTATTCATTTCTTACCAGTGCAGATACAAATTGATTTAAATTCATCGCAAAACATATCTACATCCGAGAATAAATCATTATGTTTTTTACACGCTCTTAAGAGTCTTAAGAGTGCTCTAAGAGTAGAGTTAGTTTACCTTATGCGGCTGCGGCAAGCGATGCGTCGGCGACAGCGCGGGGCTGTACTCCGCCGGGGACTGCGGCGACACCGGACCCTGACAAAGGAGACAACACTTATTATATAAGCATCATTTATTATATAAGCTTCTTTCATATTGAGTTGGGTTAGTAGGGTCAATAACCTTGACCAACCTCAACCCCTCTTGATAACCTTGTTGCCATAGTAACTTCTCCTGAGTTACTTATAAAAGTATGATTTAACCTTTCGTCTAGTAATGTGTACCTATGTTTAAATCAATAAATATCACAGGACAATTCACATCAATTGACCTAGTTCCAAAGTAAGCTTAGCTAAGCTTGTGTTATGGGTACTAAGCAACGAATAAATATAATTATATAGATAGATACATACTTAAATACATATTTAAATACCCAAGACTCGAGAACAAACATTCGTATTTTTCATACAAATATCTGCCCCGACACGGGAATTGAACCCGGGACCTCAAGCTTCGTAGTCAGGTTCTCTAACCACTAGGCCATCTGGTCGTCAAGTTTACGTTATTAGAGTCCAATTTTCTTTGGATCTATTATTCTGGCTGGCTGGTGCTGGTAGTAGCCGGGACTCACGCTGTTGGAGATGTTTGCGAGCTTGTGCTGCAGACTGAGCATGTACTCGCTGTAAGAGTGCGGCTTGGTGGGCGTGCTGGGCTGCGACGCGCCCGCAGACCCCGCGGACATGCCTGGGAACGCCAAACACGTTACTAACACCCAGTTTTATTATTATTATTTAAATATACTAGATTTCTACATATTTTAATATTTAGACCGCGGCCACACCGCCGCTTAAACATGGTGACGGTACGAAATGGCAGTGACGCATCGTATGCGCACCGTTTTTATTGCATGCTCTCCGCACCGTTGCTTAAAATACGCAAACGGTGCGGAATCGCAGTGACCTGCCGTAAAAGTCAGGGCTTTACCGCATGCTCTCTATCAAAAGTCGTGCGCAGTCGTGGCATGCGTTAAAAACGGTGCGCATACGATGCGTCACTGCGATTCCGTTCCGTCACCGTCTTTTAAGCAACGGTGTGGCCGCTCCTTTAACCGGTAACTACAGTAGTAAGCCAGGGCCCGATTGCAAAACAAAGTACAGTCAAGTACAAAAAATATGTCTATATTCGAACCACTGAAAAGTATGTCGGCGTGGCTTCGCACGCGTAAGCCATTAGGTACAGCAGTTCAATTGAAATTCCAGGATTTAGCACAATTCCCGCCGAAAAATAACTCGTGTACTGATTATTTGACAGGTTGACAAATGATTAATTATGACAACACTAATTGGAATCATACTATATGCAGCGTGACGTCAAATTGATGTGATCGGCATCAAAGGCTTGGGCTTGGGCGTACTGACCGTGCAAGTCGTCGTGGCGGCGCAGCGCGCGCGAGGCGGCCAGCTGCTGCAGGTTGGGCGGCACGAGGCCCAGCCCGGGCGCCGCCAGCCCCAGGCTCGGCGAGCCCATTAGATTCTGCCCCCCGAGGCCCAGATTTTGACTACCCAGACCTGCTGACACGAAATAATAACAAATTGTTGTTGTCGTCCTAAACACCATACAGATTTGAGTATTTGTCAAAAAGTTGTCCCGTCATGAAATTGACAAGAAATCAGTTTTGTCAAGAAATTATTAACCTTAAGGACGAGATCATAAAACATAAACTAGGTATGTACATAAAACATCCATTTCTTGACGTCAGGAAAAAGTCACGAAATCTCGTGAGGAAAAAAATCGTTACAAAACTACATCAAAACTTTCTATTGGATCCAACAACAAAGATTATATGACTTTTTATCACTTTTACGACATGGTTTTGTATATATTTAAAAACTTGTTACTTAATTTTTGCGTTGAAATAGCGTCAGGAAATATTTTCTTTTTTTAAATAAGTGGACAACTGAAAAATTAAAAATGGCCATGTTTTGAGAAATAGTCATTTATGTAATACTTCAACCACCTTGATTGTTGCAGTCAGAATCAAAAGTAGCGGATCACTTTTTTATTCTGTCACATGTACATGTCACATTAGTCAATCTTGTATGCTGCTAAGTAGGTACAGTCAAGTGTAAAAATATGAACTTATTCAAAGTTTCAAAAATAAGTACCACAGACTCTTATTCCGACGCAAATTGACGCAATAAGGCCGTAGTAACATTTTTGAATGGTTCGAATAGATACTTATTTTTGCACTTGACTGTACGTGGCTGTCAAACGACAAAGTACCTACATAAGAGTGGAGCTACTTTTGACACTGTAATAAAGTTAAGAAGATAATCAGTGAAATGTGATAAATGAGATATCGTAGACTAAACAAAATAAAAAAACTTTCAAAATGCCTGCTCTCAAATCTATTATTTTCAAACATACCATCAGCATAGGCCAATCAATGCAATAATAACAAAGACTAAATCGCGAAGAAACATTCGCCAACAAAATAAATTATAGAAGAATAAATTGGTTGTAAATAAAATACACTCAACGACCGATAATATGAAAGCTTACACAAGAGAGGGCTTTGCAAGGCGGTGGGACTATAGTTTAATTATTAATTCCCGTTTAAATAAATAAATTCAATGAGACAGATACGAGTGATACCGCCCTATTTGTTTTGTCGGAATAAAAGATCAATCATCATCATGTCAGCCGAAAGACGTCCACTGCTGGACATAGGCCTCCCCAAGGCTCTCCACTCAGACCGGTCTTGTGCATTTCGCATCCACCGCGATCCCGCGAATAAATAAATACAAATAGATACGGTATTCCATTATTGAATGAGTGGTGAAACAATTAAGCTTTCAAAAGTATATACGATCAACTGACCAAGATTCTGCCGTAAGGTTCTGCGACATGAGATTGTGGTTGAGCCCGAGCGCGGCAGCGTCTGGGAGAGCCCCAGGCCGAGGCCCAGCTGGGCGTCAGGCAGGGCGCCAGGGGCCAGGGGCGCCAGCCCGCCGAGGGGTGCCAGGCCTGGAGGCCGCTGCCGCGAGCGCCTGTTGCTGGACTGTGGAGTAAAATAGAATATAGTCGTAAACGTTAACTAGATCAATGGTATCAACTAGAGTCAGAGCCGCGACAGCCAGACCTTTGTTATCGATAAGGCTAAGTTTCTTACATATATCGTCACTATTTGAAAAAATCTCTGTATCTAAAAATCAAATGTACCCCGAGAAAGTGTCTAATATCATTCCGTACAATGAGGTGAAATTTTATAATGTTTGATACATGATCTTTTTCAAAGCACTCAATATCCAAATTTCATAGTCGGGGATTGTTCTTACCTGCATAAAAAAAACTTTCTACTGAAATCTAAAATACCGCGGGATCTCGGCCCACTATTTAAGAACTTCAAATAATCTAATTGTTTCGGGAAAGTTAAAGTACCGTGGTGAAAGGCAATAAAGACATAAAATAAATTTTATCTTGCTAAGCAAAATGTTCGCAGTAAGCGGTAATTTTAAAGTTACAGACGAAGACAGACAAGTATAAAAAAAACGTGTTTTTTAACTTTTCTCATTAGTCGTGCTGTAAGAACTACCTAGGTTATTTGATATTATTTCACCTTGACACATCCACGCATTCCAGACAAAAACGTCTTGACAGATGAACAACAAAATGACCTATAGCTCCGTTTTTTGCGGACGGGGCTGTACGGAACGTCAAAACGAAAACATTTAACGTTTAGCATCAGCTGGGTTAACAACACTAATTTAGAACCGTAAGGTCGGGGTACTTTGCCCCATTGGGGGTAACCTGGTCCATATGAAAACCACATAAAGGGTCAATAGAAATATAAAAGCGTGATCGATCAAAGGCCAACCACATGGCAAAGAGTCATATTCTCAGCAATGAGGCTATCGTTTTTTGTCTCACTGATGGCGCACTGTTGCGTGAGGTTTTAAAGTGTGGCTTTCAAAGTCTGTTATTACGGCGTGAAAACAAAGTTTAGATTAAAATCTATTTAATACACCTTAAAACCGTACCATATAAATATCGAGCATGCCACAGTGTTTGCATAGTCCCTGTTTTGTTCGGAAAAAAAGGGAGGAAAAAGGTTTCCGAAAGACAAAACTGTCTCAAAACACAGACATTCATTGCCCCGGACGCATATTTACCATAATTAAGTTCAGATATTGCAAATATTCACAAAATTATCTAATTATAAATAAACCCGCGTAGCTCAGCCCAAACTATGCAGATTTGAACATTTTGGAGACCTCACGCTACACTAGCGCCTCTAGTGGCTAATTCATACGCGATAGCCCTCATTATAAAAGCAGGACCGAGTTAATCCCAAGGTTCAAAGTACCCCGACCTTACGGTAGCCATATAGCAGTGCAATTACTCACCGTAGAGGTCGTTGGCAGTGGCAGCATCGGCTGGTAATACGGCGGGTGTGGCGCGCAGCCGCGCGCCGCCCAGCGCCGCTGCACACGTTAGTCACGTCACACACAGCTCAAAGGACCGCAAGCAGCTCACGCGTTTAGTGGGGAGGGACACGCGAACAAGACAATGGAGGGGTTCTATGTCGCCAGATGGCGTTAATGTCGAGAGGCCCGTTACATTCAGGCTTACAGACTGACAAACTTAGTTGTGATGTGAATCAGACAATTCAAACAATGCTAGACTTGATTCGATTTGTAGCATTCGAACATGGCGGATGCAGACGATATCTAATTTTGGTATTTCTGCTTCTTTGGCTAGTTGAAGTATAATTTTGATAGTGTTTTATGCGGCGATTAACCTTAACAGTGAACAGTGCTCACAAAATTCTATATTGCTCTCGTGTCTGTCGTTTTTTTAATGCGCAAGTTGTCTCCGCGTGGTTTCTGGAATTTTGCTATCAAGTTACACAAACTACAATCACCGTACAACATGAATAAGAAGAATATATTTATCTTTAATTTAACTGACATTGGCCCAAGCCTTATGGCCGCCATTAAGGGGAATAAATAAAAATAATGCTTACTTATACTTTAAGCGGACGGCATAAAAACTTGTTCCATTGACAGATAAGTTAGTCAGTCTGTATTTAGTTATTTAAACAATGACAAACGTGACGCAAATATCAAAGTTATCAAACGGAACTCACGATACAAGCGCAACTATACGGTATTTTGACTATTTTGTATATGTTTCATAAATTAAAACTACACAATGCCTGTTATCGAAATAGAAAAACAATTTTTAAGCTACTTTACAAATAACAAAGTTACAAAGGTTTGAAATTCAAGATTAGACAGAGAAAAACATACTGGCATGTGACGTCCACACGCCAGTACCGCCATACTTGCTGCATAGAACGTCTGAGAAAGAGACAGGTATAAAGATTTTCAAAAATCACTATAAAATCCATTTTCAACCGATTTTAATTTTCTCTTCGCTAAACACTATCTGTTTATCTATATTTTCATAATAATATTAAGATATGGGCAAAATCAGGAGTTGTCAAATTCCGTATTATGACTGTCACCGAAATCTCATACAGGGGCCGTAGTGAACCCGCCTTTAACCCTTTTTCAGGCAGCGGAAATTTAGAGACGCCACTACAAAATTTAGTGTTACTGGATTTTTTACTTCCGTTAACTTTGAGAAAACATTCAACATGTTAAATGAAGGTAATTACGAACTAGTGGCCTTACTCCTGCTGTTTAAAAGATAATCAAGAATTAATTAATTTACCATACGCTTTGAAACTAATAAATAAATTGGTGTTTATTTCATTTAATTTCGTTAGTACCTATTGTTTAAAATTAAGTAATATGCTATATATTGTTTCCTAAGTTCCTAACATACACATAAGTATATAATAATTTAAGTATACGTCATCATTACTGAGCGATCTGTTTACGTTTAAACTGCATGTTGTGTTTGCCTGTAATTGGGTAAATACTCTTCCAATTGACCTATGTTTGTATTGCATGTTTTATAGTATGTTACCTGTTGGCAAACCTAAATAAATAAATAAATAAAATACGGCCCGCGCGTTGCCGACCACTGCGTTAAACTAAGTCATTAATGAGTCCGCTCCGCTCGCGATGGGAACCGGGCTTCAAGTTACGACACATACTAAGGTGATCCATAAATTACTTAAGAGAGAGCGAAGGGGACAAAATATTTGCAATTTTCTTAGTAAAAAGTGTAAGAAACGAGGAGAAAGGTGTCACACAATCGCACGGCCCTATTAAAATCAAATACAATCACATGACTATCATACATTTGATTGTGATTAAATTTGAGTTAGTGTTCATTTATTAGTATGGGTATTCAGAGAATAGTTAACACATTGATAACAAACTGCGCATGATCGTGCTGCTGAGAAGACACATGACAATAGGGCATATTAGGCAAAGCTCTGCGCAGGGGGCGCCACTAGCATAAACCGCCATGACAACGTCAGTTCTCTTTATATTATTTTGTCGCCATGACGGATCATGAGTTCATGACCAAAGATAAGAGTATTATGTAGTACCTACAGAAATCATGTAATATTATTTTATTATTAACAAAATAACATGATATTTACATCGATAGTAACGATTGAGCTATATTTCCAAAAATTGAATTGAAATAATATGATATTATGGCATCCTACGGACATTTTAGATACCAAAAAAAAACTGTTTATGGTTTTGGGCTTTTTTTAGTATTAGAAAAAAGGGTTAACAATTTTGACTTCATCATGTCAGCCGAAAGACGTCCACTGCTGGACATAGGCCTCCCCCAAGGCTCTCCATTCAGACCGGTTTTGTGCTTTCCGCATCCACCGCGATCCCGCGATCTTAACCAAGTCGTCGCTCCATCTTGTTGGAGGCCTACCGACAGCTCGTCTCCCGGTCCGCGGACGCCACACGGAATTTTGATGATGATACCAAAAATGTAAATTATTATATGTCCTTGCTAATTGTTACTATTTGCTGTGACTTATTTATCAAGTATCTTTCAATAAAAAGACACGTCAACATCGCTTACTTTAAGATCGCTTACTTTTACTTTCCTAAATTGAAAATGCACAAAATAAACACTAAATAGTATAGCGGCTGTATCGTGATCGGAATTCTTCCGATTTGTCGTTCCTTTGTGCTAATAAACGTGGGATGGTAATGACATCTGACCGAGCAGTCAAAACGCTCCAACATTCACCTTTTAGCAAAAAACAAGAACTGATGCCTTATTGTCTAACGCACTCGGAATCGCAATCGTTTTCCCTACTTCTTTCTGTCACACGCTTTGGGACGAGGATAGAAAGAGATGGCGAATGCGATCACGAGCGCCCCCGCGTCGGACAAAACCTCTGGTTAGTGAATAAAATGTACCATATCGTTACTGTCGATCGTAAAAGTATACATGTATAAAATATATTTGTTTTAATTAGTACAAGCTACACTAACAGAATATCTTTATCAACACATTCATGACAAACGACATGCATGGCGCGTTCACTTAATTCAGGTGCCACGTGATGGCCCCGCCACGACATGATCGCTGATCTTCTAAGGGTGCGGCCGCATTATAGTCGCTCGACGCTCGTTTGCAGCGTTAAATCTGGTCACGTGACCCTATTTTGAATTTGCCGGGACTGAAAGTAGCGTCGAGTCGCCGCGTCGAACAGCAGCGTCAAGATGGCTGTTTGCTGGTATGATCTTGGTCTTGGAAGTTGATTTCTTAACCTCCTTTAGTGGCAGTCATAGCAGTGGTACAAATAAAATAAATTGGTGATTGAAAAAAAATAACAGAGTTTTTTCCGAAATTGAAGATTTTTTTCAACATTTTCAGCTTTATCGCTATATATCATGTGATCAGATTTGACGCTAAAGACGAGCGTCGAGCGACTGCATGTGGCCGCACCTTAATACATTGCGTGTGTTGCTAGTTAACCTGTGTGCAGAAAGCATCTTAACCACGCAATGGACGGAGTTCTCCGCGCCGTGGCCGGGCCGTGCCATGTTTAGTAACTCACCTTGCTGCGTGTTGTTTAGGAACGAGTTGTGCAGCATCAGGTCTGGCTGTGGGAACTGCGGCTGGTTCAGCAGCCCCAGGAGATTCGGACCAGACAGGTTCTGTTGCTGACTGGAACAGACATACCGGCGCGTACAGGGATATAACACAAAAATGTTGTACTGTCGAACCAACTGAATCGTAACCGTTCCCAGTGTTAAACTTTTTACAATTACATAGTGACATCTCTTTATCTGACAACGTTCGTTAGGGTCGACTTACATTGGATTGAAATCGAAATACGCTTGAAAGGACCAATATTACAATTTTAATCTCACTCACTTCTATTAATCGAATCGCCTTGAAATTTTGTTACGAATTATATTCGGATTACAATTCAAGTACAGCCAACAAAAAAATTACACTTAAAAAATCCAACTCACTTCATAATATTCTGCTTCAACAGCATCCTCTGTATATTCTCGGCGTTGGGGAAGGAATCTTGCAAGCCAGGCGTGGGGGTGAGCGTCTGGGGCGCCACCGGCGGCCGGTTGACCACGGGTTCCGCAGGCGCCGGGCCCAGGTGCAACTCCCCCGCCATCGGAGTACCCACTTGACTGAGAGCCAGTAGTGGCGTATCGGTCGCTATTTGGAGTGGGGTAGTCAGATTAGGCTGTAGTAATGTAGTGTTGAGATTTTGGTATTGTGGTACAGTCGGGATGTTCGTGGGTATAGTTTGTACGGGTAAGGGAGCGGTATCTGTCTGTCTGTGGTCGGTTAGCGTTTGCGGGGCGTGCGACAGTTGGGGTACCGAATACTGATGCGTGGGGACGAAGTCTTGGGACGGCGGCGGCGGCTGCTGGAGCTCCGCTGGCTCCGGGAGGCCGTTCACCTGGTGGATAGATATTTGTTAGTCAATAAAAGCTTTGGTACCCATTATGGCTGAAAAAATCTCGTTCTGAAAGTAGTGTAGCACTGTAAGGGAAACCCCTTCCTACAGCTAAGTAAAATGAATGATAAACAAATCGTTTGGGCCGTTCAAAAAACGACGAATGAATGTACGGGTTCCTAATGGAAAAACGTAATGGATGTGTGTTTACATACATTTTACCATCGAGAATCATATTATACGAAACAGAGGATGTTACAAAAATACCCGTAGAGCGGAAAGGGCGTAAAGATCGCGCGCGCGTCCTGAAAAAAATTTAAAAACACTGAACTAACCTGTTCCCTTGTTTCCCTTGCGACGTCGCTGTACAGCTTCTGTTCGGTGGCGGCGGGCTGCGGCGCGGGGGTCGGGGGGGCGGCGGCGGCGGCGGCGGGCGGGTCACCGGGCGCGGCGCGCGCGACCACAGGGCTCACGACGAAGCGCGAGATCTTGCGCGCCGGCGCCGCCTTGCGCTCGCCCGTGGTGGCCGACTCCGTGCTGCCCGACCGCTCCGGCGCTAACGATCCGCCGTCCGATTGATTTGAACCTGATGATAAAAATATTTATTTGTATTTGGACGGACCAGGTGAATATCGCCCGGTTTCAGCAGCCGGAGTGGCGAGACGTGGCCCGGTGCAGAGCAGAGTGGCGTTCTTTGGTGTCAGAGGCGAAGGTCCACTTCAGATCGCTCCACCAATCTTTAGTTACGTTTCCACCGAAGATGTGCTGCGAGGAATGTGTTTTTCATGAACCAATAGAAACGCTTCATTTAGGTACCTATCATCGCTCAGCACATCTCTAGTGGAAATTAGCTGAGCGAAGCGAGGCGAGGTAAAGGAAGCGTTTCTATTGGTTCATGAAAAACACATTCCTCGCACATCTCTGGTGGAAACGGAGCCTTGACAAGGCGAAAAGAGGGTTGTAAGTGTGCTTAGAAGTGTTTCAATTTATGTATGTTTATTGGTCAGTAAAACAGTCACGTTATTCCTTTTATTGATATACATAGCCTTCTGCTAAATAAAGGTTTCTAAACTATGTGGACACTTTCAATGACACAATTCTTTCTCTCTTTCTCTCTGACAACAATTGGTGGTATTATTATTGTTAGCCTTTTATGTCCCACTGCTGAGCAAAGGTTTCAATTTGTGTTAGCTTAAATCAAGTCCTTACCTATAGATGACGCCGTACTGATCTTCCTCGCGATGTTATCTATGTGCGTGGGTTTGTGTGCGTCGGCGGGCGGCGCGGCGGGGGCGGGTCCGATTGCGGGGCCGGGGTCGGGCGCGGGGGGGTCCAGCGCCAGCTCGGCCAGCGGCAGGTGGTCGTGGCTGGCGGTGGGGGTCGTGCACTCAGAGTTGTCCTGGTTCGAGTCGGTCAGGTTCTCTTCGCGCTCCGTCGTTTCGCTGTCGTAGTCAGTCTGGAAGTTGGAAATGTTGACTTTTTACAGCTCGGAATTTTTATTTTGATCAATTAGATTACATTAGATTTCATTTATTGACAAAACTGTGTAAATAATGCGTACACATACACATTTTTTGATACCTGTATTTTCTGTGGTGGTGGTCAAAAAAACCTCACGATTCTAACGCCATCTAGCGATATTCCGCCTGTCTTTTAGCCCTCATTCCAGGGCAGGCAGCACGGCCACCCCCCACAACAGGGTAGGAGCTAATGGGGAATGGATGAAAATTTTAGAAACGCTTGAAACTTTTTTAATCGATAGGAATAACCTTTCTAATTAACAGAAAAAAAATATCAGATAATAGTGACATGCAAATACCGACCCTGTTTTTCATGTACACGCCCATAGAAACTGACATGAGTTTCTATGGGTGTGTAGATGAAAAACCGGGTCGGTATTTCCATGTCGGTATTATCCGAGCCGGTAAAAAGTGTCATCTGTCAAAACGATCGAGTCAAAGAGACATAAGTTATTTTTTATTATTTTTTATCGAGTACTGCCTTTTCGCAACGTAACGTTTGGCAACCTGTTTCAATTCGCAACTTTTCATTTCGCAAACTCTAAAACTGTAAATATTTCAGGATTTATTTCAGGGCCATCGTGTAGAACCTTTTTGGTTAGGTTAGGTTAGTTTTATAAAAATCCTGAAATATTTACAGTTTCAGAAATATTAAACAGTTGGGAAATGAAAAGTTGCGAAATGAAACAGGTTGCCAAACGTTATTCGCCGAAACATTAGTAAACCATTTTTTATTCTGGACTATGGAACAACCCGTAACCGACCGGACTGTCGTAATTTGGCGGTAAAGAAAATTCTTTAATTTTTTTAAATTAATTAGTTGTGTTAATTAATTAGTTTTTAAATTAATTAATTAATTGATGCTACTTAAAAATCTGATATTTTTTTCTGTTAATTAGAAAGGTTATTCCTAATGTTTCAAGCGTTTCTAAATTATTGAGACATTCCCCATTGGCTCAATGCAGGTGTATGTTGACGACACAGTGGTCAGTGGTCAGTGGTTGCTGGTTGCTGGTTGCGTTACCTTGTCGAGCTGCAAGCGCAGCGCGGAGTGGTGCGCGGGGTTGAGCACGGGCGGCGCGCTGGGGTTGGCCTGCAGCTGGCTCACGATGTCCTTGATCAGTTCGATGAACGCCGCGCTCTGCCACTCCGGCAGCAAGTTGTTCGACACCTGGACGAATAACACACAATATAACAAAACAAGCTTTTATAAAATAACGAACATATAGCAGTCGCGGGCTCTTGGTCTATTAACCCTTTTCCAGGCCCCGCGAATTTAGATACGCTACCACGAAATGAATAAGAGTTTTATATTTTTGTTTTTCGACCTATGAGGAATTAACTTAAAGTAAATAATATTTTTAACTACGCCAATTGATTTTGTATCATATTGTAAATTAAGCAAAGTCGAACATATTGTGTACATTTACGTGGTCGCCAACGAGATGGATGGATGATCTGAGACCGTATTGTCTAACGTTTCAATCTAATAACAGATTTCGTATACATAAACTGTCATTTGATTGCGATCGCGGGCGTCAGAAACGTTAGACAATACCGCCTTGGTTAAAGTAGCGGTTTCCAACCGAGGCAACTGGACGTCTATGGGGGAGGCCTATGTCCAACAGCTAACCTCCTACGGCTGATATGATGCTGTTGACGTGGTCGCTCTATGAACTATACTCGTACTTGGATCAGGACGGACGCTCACCAGGTTGCTAGCGATCTCCTCCGGATTGACATCAGCGACGTCGAACTTGAACGTGACGGTGTTGGACTTGGAGTCGAGCTGGCACTCGACGACGCCGGCGCCGGGGGACACGTCCAGCACGCTCAGCTTAGGCAGCTTGTCCTTCTCGCGGGAGCGTTTCTTAGAGCCGCGGGACTTCTTTTCAGAGGCTATGGGGGAGGGGATTGCTGTGCCGGCTGGAACAATACAATATTTTTTATTTCGAAGAAGCCTCCGCGACACACAGACGAAGTTGCGGACAACAGCTAGTCTTTAATAAGACAGTACAATTCAACTAATTTGCCAATGTCGTTTGGAACTGGAAACAAAAGATCGTATCTTTTCCTCATTTGAATCTGCAGAAAACCGACGAGTCCCGATTGACATTAACATTCTAGTAGAACAGTACAAGAATCTCACCTTCTTGCTCTCCTTGCTTCTCCTCCACAGAACTGAGGTCAGGCGCGCGCGCGGGCTCGTGTGCCGCCGGGAACTCGCTCAGCGGCGTCAGGAACTGCTCCTTGGTCGCCGGCTCGGGCTCCGCCGGCAGGCTCAGCTGCTGCGGCAACTCCGCCGACACCGGGACATCCTGGGCCAAACTGTTCGGCACCATCTGCATCTCCTGACCCAACTCTTGGGGCAGCGAGTTCGGTATCCTTAAATCCTGGTTCACAGGGAGCTCCTGGGGCACCGATTTGGGTATCATCATCTCTTGAACTGGATTCGGTATGTTGAGCGGTTCGGAAGGCATGGACGCGGGTAACGGCTCCATGTTTTGGTACATGATGTTCTGCATCGGTTGGGACTGGGCCTGCTGGTACATCTGCAGAGGATTGGTGGCGTAGTTCTGGACAGGGGTTCCCTCGTGACTGGATATCTGGCGGTCCGCGACCCCGAACGTCATCATGTTGTGTGGCAGCGACTGCCCCTGCATCGGATGATGCACCGGGCGGTAGCCGTGGTCCTCGGGGACCGAAGCCTGCTTCTGCATCTGCATCTCGTACTGCTTGTTGTACTGGTCTATGGACATCTGGGGCTGGAGGGGCGGTTTCTGGTACTCCTGGTTGACCATATCGTGGTCGGTGCTCATCTGGCTCTGTTCGGAGCCCTGTCGCTGGTAGACGGGTCGCTGGGTGCGGAGGATCTCCTCGACTTTTTGCTGGTGCTGCCCCATGATCTGCTGTTTCTGCGCGTAGAGGGCCAGGTTCTGTTGGTCGATGAGATTCTGTTGGTTCTGGAGCTGGAGCTCCTGCTGCGCGAGGTACTGCTGCTGCTGGAGGTTCCTTATGTGGTGGGGGGAGAGGGTCTGGCCGGGCGCCTGCGCCTGCATCTGCTGGTGCGTGATCATCTGCTGCTGCAGCACCCGCTGCTGCTGGGCGACCATCTGCCGCTGCACGTTGAGCTGCTGCTGCGCGTGGTTCACTTGGTGCTGCGCCTGCGCCACGTGCTGGCTCTGCGCCAGGATGTTGGGGTCCTGCAGGATGCTCTGTTGGATGTACTGGTTCTGCTGGTACAGCTGGTTCTGCTGCATCTGCAGCATCTGCTCCTGTTGTTGCTGGAAAAACAGAGCATGCTCTAATTAAATCGAATCTTCTTGGTTATTTTATTTTTATGCCTCCGGCTTACTCGGCGCTTTCGATTCAGAAAAAAACAGTAGAAAAAGATGCAAAATTTAGTAAATCGTTTGTACGAAATCATTCAGTCATTTATTATTTTACTAATATTCCGTGGTCCCAGGTGCCCAAAAGGCTACTATAAAATTAACATTTTGTCACACCGCCTCTGTCACTCCTATTAATTTCTATTAGCGCAAGCGGAACAACCCGATACGATATAAAGATCTGGTGACCTGGTGACCTGACACACGTTCTACTTAATTCGGGCACCAGTCTTCCCCACACAAGTCTGTAATTATTAAACTACGTATTAAATAACAAATGTAAATTGTTATTTTGTAACTTGGTAGTGGAGAAAATAAATAAAACTTATTATTATTTTATTATTAAAGCCTAGTCTCCAGGTGTCGGCACACCTACCTGCTGCAAGTCGTACTCGTTGGGCGGCGGCGGCTGCGGCTGCGGCTCCGACTCGGACTCCTTGCGGGGCTGCAGCGTGTCCGGCCGCTGGATGATCTGCGCCAGCACGTGCTGCAAGTTCTGGAGGGAGGGGTCGAGGGGCGCGGGCGCCGGCGCCAGCGCCTCCTGCGTCAGCTGCTCTTCTAACTGCTTCTGTTGGATCGCCACCGCCTGGACCATTAAGGTTAGCTCAGATAACATGGACGGGGCGCGGTGAACATCTCTAGTCAATGATATTATATGCAGTCAAACAAACTGATCTAAGTACTAGAGTGGAATCTTTTAATAATCAATTTCTCCTTGACAAAAATATGGGATGTCAACATGACATTGGTAGCATAGAGGTTCCAGCTTGGAATATGATCCAGTTTGTTCGATTGTACATAAAAAGAGATAGATATGTTATTGTTATTAGCGCCAACTGCAAGTGTAAAAACGGTAATAATTGTCTCTGGTCTCACGTCACATCAAAGAAATCGTTAATCGCCTTGCCTTTCACAAATGGAAACATTGCATTTTCTGCCTATATTAAACGGAAAACTTTTTTAACCATTTTAATAAAAAAACAATTCCACACCAATATAGTAAGTAACCGTTTGATTTTATTTTATGTTCATTTTATTTATTTGGGATTACAGATTTTCTTTACTTTTCGTTTCTTTTATTTAATGCTGCACCCGTGCGAGGTTGGGGCGGGTCGCTAATGTATGATACAATTTTTTTTCAACCTCAATCCTGTTACCTGTTGCGCTATGATGGTCTGCTGCTGCTGTATGATCTGCTGCTGCAGCGCCTGGTGCTGGGTGCTGATGTCGCTGGCGAGGCACTGCTGGCTGAACAGCGCGCTGGCCTGCAGCTGCGCCGGCGTGGCGGGCTGCTCCGGCGCCGGCTCCAGCTGCGTCTGCTGCTCCAACATGTGCTGCTGGCTGCGCAGGTTCTGCTCCATTATCACCTGCTGCTTCATGTTCTGCTCCAACAGGACCTGGAAGCGATCATGGCTCAAATTATCAGTCATATTTAAAGAATATTTCAGAGGGCTGAATAATTTATTTATTCGAATTACCTGTTGCTTGTGTAACTGTTCCTAGGGAAGCGTGCATAACAAAAAAAAATTATAGCATTATTATTAAAAAAATATTATTTAAAACTCATTTATACAATTGCTTATATATTTAGAGCTAATTGACGTGTAGACATTGCCATTGCTGGCTGGCGTTGCGGGCGGTGTCTCACCTGTTGGCGTTGAGGCGGGGCTTACCTGCTGATGCTGGAGCAGGGCAGCTGGTGCGGGAGGCGGGATTCACCTGGCGCTGGTCCGAGCGGCTAGACCTGGAGGCTGGTCTCACCTGCTGGTGCTGCAGCAGCTGTCTCGGGGGCGCGGGGGCGGGCGCGGCGGGCGCCAGCCGCTGCTGCCTGTAGTTGTGGTGCAGCAGCTGCATGGCCTCCTCGTTCTGCAGCTGCAGCTGTTGCTGGAACAGCTGCTGCTGCGCCTGGTACTGGTACTGCTGGTCCAATCTATAAGGACCAGGCGCTCTTTTATAATCCTGGTCGCGGCATCAAAAATTTCTAGTGACATATCATGGCATATAAAATTGAACATAACTTTGTTTCATATAAAATAACTTTAATGGCACTCATTAAAATATATACACAACCGAACCGAACTAATCGGGGAACTACGTACTGCCTCGGCAAAGGAAATTGATGATATTCAGTAAAACATTCGGAACATAAAAATTAACCTATATACTGATTTAATTTTACATTAATGCATTGGGTCAAGTTGAATAACACCGTTTCAGAACCTTACAAGAAGTCCCATAGGTTAGTCCTACAGGTTTACTGTTAAGTGACCAAAAAAAAAACTCACTGCACAGCCGCCGCGAGCGCAGGTTGAGACGCGACCCCGTTGAGCAAGCCAGTGGTGACTTCCACCGGCCCCACTTGCTGATTCTGGATCATTTTCACCTGAAAAAAAAAAAAAGGTGGAACGACTTGCCCGCATATCCTTCGTTTTGAATGAAACGTTTTGCATCCGTACAGCACCAACATTAGAGCAAAGAACATTTTAAAAATTATTTCATGAAATAATTTCAAAAGAATGCCATTGTCCCCTCCTCTTCTACTTAAGCATAGTATGGCGGCCGTATTTTCAAACACGCGGGCGCCCGCAATCGCATTCATGATCTCTTCCCACCGTCATCCTACACAGTGTGGCAGAAAGACAAATGGATGCGAGAGCGCGCGATGTCTCACCTGCCTGAGCTGCTGCTCTAGCAAGAGTTGCTGCTGGCGATTCTGCTCGTTGATCAGCTCCTGGTTGAACAGCATTTGGGTCTTCTTTTCGCTCCTCTCCCTGCCGAGAGAGACAACAAATAACTCAGATTCCGTGACTATAAAGCCCAACAAGCGGAATTTTCATGGCATTTTTAACCTGTCATAGTGACGACTCTACCTAAATGATTTCGATAAATTAGACTTTAAATTAGATTGTCGTAAACTTATCATGTTATGTAGGGCGTTCTTTTTCCGCATACAAATGGATATTTGACTGTAAAAGAAGTAGCTTAAAACCGGAAAATATAAAAAAAAACTTTTATAGAGACATTAATGGAACACTTGTTAACATTACAGCAGAAGAATTTAAATATGAAATTGAAAAAAAAAACTGAACTGAAACTATACAATTAGAAATTGTTATCCATTCATTGTTCATTGCACATGTCTATTTCACATTTTCAACTGCTCGAAAGTTAATTGGAAGAGATCACTCATTAACTTAAAACCGCCTTTAGTTACCTATGTTGTGTATCGATATATTATGTATGTGTATCGGAAGTCGATAAGTGAGAAGTCTCTATGACAGGTCAAAAAATGCCATGAAAATTCCGCTCTCTGCTCATTAATAACTTAGTTTAACGTACAACGATCGGCTGCATGAAAGTACTTACACCGGACCTCTATGAAGTTCGTCAATGTAAGTTAAACTAAGTCATTAAATGAGTTCGTCCGCTCCACTCGCGGTGTAAATTGGGCTTAAAGAACGTTATTATTTCACTCTGCATGTTAATAAATTAATAATGTTATCTGATGATGGTATAACGATCTGGATATAAGTTTTCCGAAATGACAACCTAAATCAAGCTATTTGACAGTTTCTAAGCATAGATATAGTCCTAGATACTGTAATAATAATAATTACACCTTGCCGTTTTCGACGACATATTTCTGATAATCTAACCAATGAACTTATTATCTACTTTGCTCACCCGCGACCTTATGATAGCTAAGTTTATGCAAGATATGCGTGTTCATGCAGTCCCTCCACCTCCACACTGTAATGCTGGCACTTCACTTGGCATATTCGCAGAAATATTTGCGTGTGTGAAAGAGATGCACTATATTGTTGCTAGCGTGAGTGACGGAGATGTCATTAACGCAACGCGAATACGCAATACCAAGTGAAGTGCCACCATAAGAACACACAAACCCATCTATCACCACCTCCACACTACACTGACACGTTTCATCAGCTCATCTTCAGAGCAACACAACCGATAGTCATATGTTAATCCAACATCTGGTAGCATGGTGTACGGTATATCAAATTTACAAGGAAAATTATAACGGCTAAGATTGCTTGAGAATTATTACTAGTTTAAGAGTAAATAGCAGCCTAAGGTACTCGTATAAAATATATCTAAACTTGGAATTTACTCGATTTTTTTCATAATGGCTACGGAACCCTATCTTGGGCGTGTCCAACACGCTCTTGCCCGTTTTTTTTTAAAAAAAGTATAATAAATAGGTAATTACGACCCTTATCGCAACACACGCATAACAATAACAATAGCAAATCCAAAGATATCCCGTATGGCGCTTATTGTTACTTACTAAACCTCCTATATTATTATTATTACCGAATCGAATTGCTCTAAAAACCACCTTAAATCGCACCCTGTACAATTGATCTTGTCATATACAAAAACTAACTTATGTGGTATAGAAAGCGACAGTCGATTTATAATTTTAGCTGCACACGCGAGGTCGGCAACAAACATAGCGATTTTATCAATCAACGTTTATCGATAAGCAATATTTTACCGTATAATGTAGTACCGAAGAGCTATTACAGTATGAAAGGGTGCGTAGAGACGGTTGTCAAGGCAACCGCTTCCATACTATGAAATTATGTAGAAATCAGCTTCGCGATACTTAATAACTGTAACTAGATGTCTGACATTGGAATTATGAAATACAGTGTTCGCTCGGGAGTTATCAATTATGTATGTTTGATCGTAAGGAATTCTTTCGGTGATTCTAGCACGTTCAATTCAAAAGCGACAATATCAATCCTACTAATAGATATTATGAATATAACAAATTGTTAATAATACTCACTCGCTTTCTTACGAAAATACTTGTTTGACCTATTGTCTCGTAAATACTCGTGGACTTAGTCTTTGGATCTAGTATTTTGGGGGATGCGTACTCGGAAGACTAGCTACGAATTTGGCCTAGAACGTTTCACCTCTAGTATGGGCGTGCGTGCGTGTGTTCGTTACTCCGTCACGCTAAACAGCTGTACGGATTTAGATGAAATTTGGTATGGAGATGGACGTCGGGAATGACACAGGCTACTTTTTTTCTAGATTCATACGGGATTCATGTAAAATCCCAAAATCTTCACCGCCAAGTCAAGAGATAGACAGCTCAAATGAACAGTTACGCGCATAGAAACATTCGTAAAGGATCCCATTAGTTTAACTTCGGCGACTGCGTACACTTTTGAAGCTCTGAAGAATAATAACATGAAAGAGTTCAACTCTATATTCTAAGCCGGGATTAGTCGGACAAAGAAGAAATGGGAACCTTCGAGGAGACGTGCTCCAACACTGGCCAAACCCAACGAGTCCATCAGAATGCTTAAGGGAGGTTATTTTTATTGAAATTTTATTTTCCATGACGATCTTTTCGTGAATTAAGTACTTATATTTTTGACATGTCTGTGAAAATTAAATAAATAAATCTTTCTATCTTATCTGTAGGTGCGTTGTCGACCCAAACGGCATTGTAACGGAATTCCCCTTGTATCAGTTTTCCGGTTTGTATAATTATAATTTCCTTATTAATTACAATTTGTGTCCATAATCAGTTAATGATAAATAAGTACTAGGTGAGAATTTACCGCAATAACCTTATATTATCCGACGACGGACGGTTCGCTCCAACCACAAAAAAAAAACTTCAACACGCGAAACTATATGATAAAAAAAAAATATTACGATGCAATACAATATAAATTATCTACTTTTTAAAATTGGAAACTGTTATTTATAAACTGGTAGTTATTTAACTATGTAACAATTATTTGGCCAGCTGTAATTTTTAATCTAACAATCTCTAAGCAACTTGAATGGGATCCTGGCTTTTCGCCGAAAATATTTTTCCCAAACGATTAATTTCCCGTGTTTCATATGGAAGATCGTTTTTTAAAGTAACTCGTACCTCAAAATAAATGATTTTTCTGAGTGAACCTTATGAACATTACGTCAAGGTTAAATTTTGTTGACAAATGATTTTAGATACGAGATTTTTCAAAGTAGTGACGATCTGTTTCTGGTGTACAATAGAGTGTCATTGTATTGCATATTTCAAGACTATCCTGTAGAACCCTAAAGGTTAGGTTAGGTTGGTTTTATAACAATCCTGACACATGACATGACACATGACATGGGCGATTGGGAGATGAATCGTTTGGGAAAAGAAATTGTTTCGACGTAAAATTAGAAACCCAACTAAATATTGACGGCGAATTCTGAATGCAACGTCAATCGTTCTGTATATAAATCACATACTTTACAAACCCAAATAATCAACTCACTATGCTGTTACACACACCTTACAGAAAACACACTTTAAACACACTAATTAATCATAAATCACTTCAAAAACTATGATCACGCATAAATTATGGAATGACGAAGTATAGTTATCACAATTTGAAGACACTATAGAATCGAAACGGTTTTGACGGGGGTACACTGCAACTAAATAGAAAGTTTCGCGTCCATTTTTGTGACTACAACTAATAAAAAATTAATGAACTAAAACCGGAAACATCGGGGATTGAGATTAAATCATATAACTGACGTAAAATAATTCAAATTGTTATTAATTAGATGTAAACAGGCGCGAGTTTGCGGGCGCCGCGCCAAGCGCCGAGCGCCGACTGGCGGTCAACTCATTATTATGTATCTAGAAAACATTTAATTGTACATAGTTCAAGTTCTAAGTTAAAGCATATGAAGATTGGTTTTTTGGAATCTTTTTGTATTTTTTATTTCAATTCCAAATTTTTACTTTTACGGTCATCCCGTAAAACCGAAATTGAAAATACAAGCGAGTCGCTGCTTAAGTGACTAAGTAAGAAACACAAGCTGAGATATGGGGTGCATAGGGAAATTCGTGTCGGTACCGTTGACCATCAGTGGTGTAGCGGTATAGCACGCGGTACGGATTACCGAGGACCTGGGTTCGATTCCCAGTGATGGTCTTATTTTTCTGTTTTTTCTGTGCATCTATATTTCAGTTTGTATTTTCAATTTAAAGCATATGGTTTTGTTAAGAGTAATTTAATTAGTATAATGCTGCTCATAACTATCAATAGAATCCTATCATTGAAAATGTGAAACTTTTTCTGTTTTTCAGTTACGAGTGCAGATGTTCGAATTCGGATGCAATTTTCTAAAAAGAAAGGAAATTTCTTTGATTTTAAATCTAGGTACAGGATATTACTATAATTTTTATATGTACTCTTTTTAGTACATCATCCAGCCCAGGGATGGGGAAACTTTTTCCTTCGCGTGCCAATATATATTAACGAAATATATATGGCGGGCCAATTTGTTGCATTTTAGGCTATGTTATTTACTGAAATAAAAATATTGATATGTATTTTCTGAAATACTAATTTATTGTCAATATTTTCGATTTT
>NC_133490.1:10170849-10285496 GCF_025370935.1 Choristoneura fumiferana
ATGGTTTTTTGCTCTTGTCAATGTCAGCTGTTCAAACTTGTGGCTGCCATTTTGTGACTTAGCAGGGAGATAAAGGAGGGTCTACATGGTCCTCTAACTTTAGCAGAGCCTTGATCTACTGATTAGCGCTAACAAAAGTTTATGAATCATGTTTTATAGCATCGGGCCTCAAGGACCCTCAAGGAGGCTCTAACTTTTTATGAATAAGGCTGTTAGTATAAAGTGCAAATTCGAATTTCTTATCTTGCCGTGTCCCGCTCACGCTTATACCATTTAACACGAGAGTGAGAGGGACAGTACGATACGAACTTCGATTTTCGTATTTCGTAGCTACTCATTTACCATATTTGAGGCTCACCGTTTCTTGGGGTCGATGATCTTGAGCCGGAACTGTATCTTGGGTATGTCGGAGCTGGTGACGAGGTCCCGGCCGACGATCTCCAGCCGCAGCCCGATGTCCTCGCCGAAGAACTCGTGGTTCAGCAGGTCTTTCACCATCGGCCTGACAGACAAACGTCATTATCACAAACACTAATATTTTAAATATTGCAATGCCCTAACAGGGCTTATATAGAGGCGAACTATTATATGTATAAGATCTCATGTACCATATAAAGCAATAAATAATAATAATAATAATAGTGTGTGTGAACCTATTTATCTGACTTTTCTGTTATTTTATTTATTTTTTGTGTAACTTGGCATAAATAATTTTAAGTATATATTTTGATAGATTGACATTCTATACCCTAACAAAGTGTCATGTACACCACCATCTATCACATAAAAATTACCAATAAGAGCATGAATATGAATGAAAATGAATACTATACTGTACAGTCAAGGGCAAAGATATCGACACGGCCAAAGTTGCAAAAATATGTATACACGGCCTTAATGTTAAGTGCATAAAGACGTGTATACATATTTTTGTAACTTTGGCCGTGTCGATATCTGTGCCCTTGACTGTACCAAGAATAAGGCGTTTTTTTCGCTTTAAACACAAGTTTGATATAGTATCTTTAAAATGAAAACTTCTATTTCCCGTTGTTGTTTAATTATTTTTTATAGCCAATCGCATAAGTGCGTGTTTAAATATTTTGAGCACGTAGACAGTTGTCAATGTTGGCGGCTGTACCTAGTACCCACCTGTCCCCTTTATCAGGCCGGATGCAGGACTCGATGATGTCTTTCACTTCTGGTATCGTCACCTTCTCCAGACTTTGAGGTTTGACTCCCTGCAACAAATAGACACATTATTATTTTGACGACCGGATGGCCAACTGGTTAGAGAACCTGACTACGAAGCTTGAGGTCCCGAATACGATTCCCGGCCGGGGAAAATATTTGTATGAACAATGTGCCTGCTGTATTGTGCATGCCGGAAGCAAGACAAGTGAACGGGTGCACTGACCGAGACGACCTTCTTGTAGATCTGCGCGGGCCCGCTGCACTCGCTGTAGGGGTACTCCCCGGTGGCCATCTCCAGCAGGCACATGCCGGAAGCAAGACAAGTGAACGGGTGCACTGACCGAGACGACCTTCTTGTAGATCTGCGCGGGCCCGCTGCACTCGCTGTAGGGGTACTCCCCGGTGGCCATCTCCAGCAGGCACATGCCGGAAGCAAGACAAGTGAACGGGTGCACTGACCGAGACGACCTTCTTGTAGATCTGCGCGGGCCCGCTGCACTCGCTGTAGGGGTACTCCCCGGTGGCCATCTCCAGCAGGCACATGCCGGAAGCAAGACAAGTGAACGGGTGCACTGACCGAGACGACCTTCTTGTAGATCTGCGCGGGCCCGCTGCACTCGCTGTAGGGGTACTCCCCGGTGGCCATCTCCAGCATGCACATGCCGAACGCGTACACGTCCACGCTCTCGTCGTAGTGCTCCTCGTACATCTCCGGCGCCATGAACTCCGGCGTACCTGCCGACAATATACTAAATTAAACTGTGTCCTGACGCCCGCGCCGAGCCGGCTCAGCTACGCTAGCTGGCGCGGGTGCAGGTACAATCCTATGCACACGACGCTGGCAGTTAGCGCTGCTCATACTATGTTTCAAGAATGGCGCGCGCGGCGACGTGACGGCCGAGTGGCGAGACAATGCACGTTCAGACTTGCCGAGTGAGCGAGCGAGACAGTGCGGGGAAGCGGGAGGGTGAATACTCGGCCTAGTAGATAGAACGGGAGCCGAGCTACTGTCTCGCCGCTTCGTTCGCCCGAGCGCTCGGCCGAGCACTCGGCGCTATGTTTAGACGCACCGAGTACTCGGCCGAGAGCACTATCTCGCCCTTTGCTCGGTACGTGCGATCAAGGCATATGGGCTAGCGCATACACACAACTTTTGTATCAACTAAACTGATTTTTTCGAGTTTTGTCCTTCTGATTTTCACGCAGCTACGTACCGAGCAAACGGGCGAGGCAGTAAAATGTTTCTCGGCCGAGACAGTGATGTAAGCTAGTAATTGTTCACACATGAGGACGGTCAGTTCAGTTGCGCGTGGCGACCTGACAGCCGAGTGGCGAGACAGTGCACGTTTAGACCTGCCGAGTGAGCAAGCGAGACAGTGCGGGGAAGGACACTCGGCCTAGTAGATAGAACGGGAGCCGAGCTACTGTCTCGACGCTTCGTTCGGCCGAGCACTCGGCGCTATGTTTATACGCACCGAGTACTCGGCCGACTATAACTATATTGTTTATAGGTAGGTAGGTATCTATTATTTTTCCATGTGTCCCCTGCACGATACTATTACACTAAGCTTATATACTACTAATTCACAACTATACCTAATACAAAAAATACGTAAGTACGAGTACGCGAACGTAAAAGGTGATCATCTCGCGAAGCGAGCGCAAGACGAGCGAGCTAAAATCAAAACGTACGGCACCGACGGCAGCGCAGCCTTGACTGCAGAAAACTTAATCGTCCTTAAATTATCAGTGTGTGCGTGCGACGGGTGTGTACGTACCGGCGCCAACCAGCGCGCACACATTAAAGCCGCGCGATGTACTTTTGTTTGTAGTGAACTTACTTCTCCTCTTTTTAGTATGATCGTAACTCACCGATGACAGACTTGGCGAAGCTCCGGTTCTTGAGCGTGGCCAGGCCGAGGTCGCCGATCTTGACGCTGCCTGTCGTGCCAGTTATGAAGATATTATCGCATTTCAGATCTCTGCACAGAAACACCAGTGTCAAACACTTCTATTGATAACAAAACCACAGTTTACAGCAGTTCTTGATCTACAAGCACACGCCGAATTTGTATGATTGTGTAGACATTTATGTCTTCGACTGTACTTGCACATTTACACGATAAACGTCCTTCGGGCAGTCGGGTAAATAAGGACACACCGTGCGCGAATGCTTAGCTCGACTAGTTTGGTTAAACTTTAGTGCGTACTATACATTGTTGTTCGATGTTCGCTGAACTGTCTTTACTGTTATTTTTGTCAAACCTTACACCACATATGTCTAATTTAGAAAATAGTTTTGCTGGGGATCTCGAAACATCTTAAATTAAAATACCTGTGTATAATAGGTGGTGTCCTGGAGTGCAGGAAGTTGAGTCCCTTGAGGATCTGCCGACACCATGACTTGAGCACCTTAGGGTTGATCCGCTTGAACCGGCGGAGATAACTGCAAAACCTTGTTTATGTCAAAATCATTCGATCAAAGAACGTAAAAAAAAGCAACAAAAGATACTTGACTTTTTCCTGACTTAGTCTGGCCATTTTATTAAAATGACTATTAAAATATAAACCGAAAAAATTAGTACAGTGTCAGTTCGCTTTTGAAATTCGGGGTCCCGTGTTCGATCCCCAGCCGGGGAGGTATTTGTATGAATAATACATATATTTGCTCTCGGGTCTTGGATGTTTAATATTTAATTATGTATTTATCTATATAAGTATTTTTATCAGTTGCCTAGTGTCCATAGTACAAGATTCTATTACTGGTACTAGGTCAATGAGGCGAAATATCGCTAGATGGCGTTAGTATCGTGACGTGAGCTCCGTTTGACGTTTGCTTGCGATTGGCTCATTTAGTTATTCAACCAATCACGAGCAAACGTCAAACACGTCAAACGGAGCTCACGATACCAACGCCATCTAGCGATATTTCGCCTCTGTGAAAACCGTCATTGGTGTCGTGGGAGTGTCCCATGATATTTATTTATTTATTATGTGGGCCAATCAACTTTTTTACCTACACTAATCTGTCCGCGACATTTTTCAAACAATTGCAGATTTTTGTAAGTAAACATGTTTTTTCTGTAATGGTGTACATGAATACATGCCATCCTACGTAAGTTCAACCTATTAAACCGATTTTTTGGTAACGCTCAAAGTAGGTAGACGCCCAAAGTGTCGGTATAGTACATTGTGTCTAAAGGGCGGTAAATAAGGAATTACGAAGGAGAGTTTATTAGAAGCCCGAAGTCGAAGAGTAAAATAGTATATTTGTAAAAGAAAAACTATCATTTTTTCACCGCTGACTGCGCTCTTGTCCCCCCCGCAGCATGTATGTGCCCAAACTCATTTACCGACCTTGGGCTTCATGACAACAAAATTAGTACGGGCAATGACTCATTTACCGACCGCGGGTTTCATGACAAGCACATTAAGGTCGAGGGTTTTATGTGTGATGAAAAAATAGTTGATTGGTTCATGTACTCGTAATGAGTCAACTCACGCTTTGAGGGTCCCGGACAGCATGAGCTCCGTGATGAGCACGATGTTCTTCTTCTTGGCGACGACGCCCTCCCAGTAGTTGTAGAAGCGCACAATGTTCGGGTGCTGGAGCTTCTTGAGCATGTCCGCTTCTTCGCGGAAACGGAGGCGCTCCGTCTTGTTCAGCTTTTTCTCCTGGAAGAGTTTTTTTTTATTAAATACTAGCGTTTACCCGCGGCTTCGCACGCGTAAATCATTAGATACAGCAGTTGAATTGAAATTCCGGGATTTTATTAAATTCTCGTAAGAATTTCCTAAAATTACATCGTGGTTTTCATTAACATTACATTAAAACACCCATGCCAAATTTCATGACTCTACACTCAGCGGTTGTTATTTCGAGATTTTGTCCCTATCCTGTAGGAATATCGGGATAAAAAGTAGATGTCCAACTATCTACATACAAATCATGACAGCCTACCATTTTATCCTATCCCGTGGGAACATCGGGATGTAGCCTATGTGTTATTCCAGCATGACTCAAAGCCCAGCGGTTATTGTTTAGAGATTTTATCCCTATCCCGTGGGAATATCGGGATAAAAAGTATCCTATGTTCTAATTCAGGTTATAAACTAACTTTCTGCCAAATTAAATCCAAATCCGTCCAGCTCTTTCAGCGTGAACAAACATACTCACTCACTCACAAACTTTCACATTTACAATATTAGTAAGAAGATAAGATAAAATGATGGATGGCTTGTGGGAGGGATGTGTGGAAGATACTCCACCGACAAGAGTGTAACTCTTAAGATAAAGCTGAAGAAATACTAGCTGATGCCCGGAGCGTTGTTGTGCATTTCATCCCAGCCTATATACGTCCCACTGCTGGGCACAGGTCTCCTCTCAGAACAAGAGGGCTTGGGCCATAGTTCCCACGCGGGCCCAGTGCGGATTGGGAACTTCACACGCACCATTGAATTGCTTCGCAGGTGTTTGTGCAGGTTTCCTCACGATGTTTTCCTTCACCGCAAAGCTCGTGGTAAATTTCAAATGTAATTCCGCACATGAATTTCGAAAAACTCAGAGGTGCGAGCCGGGGTTTGAACCCACGACCCTCTGTTTGAGAGGCGATAGGTCAAACCACTAGGCCACCACGGCTTCATTTAGTTGTGCATTTAGGTGCGTAAAATTGTCTGTATAAATCGGAGGTCAGCGGCGGCCTTACCCATTGCGAGATTCCGGGCGGCAGGTCTTTGCGAGGCCTTTTATTTGTCCTTCGTGAAAAGTATGTGATGCGAAAATATAGTTATAAATATGTATATATTTTTTTAAATTTGCTTGGGTTGTCGCGCGAGGCCCTGCAAGAGCGAGGCCCCGGGCGATCGCCCTGTTCGCCACCCCTTAAGGCCGCCGCTGTCAGAGGTTCCCAATGTGTTCTAGTAAAAGTTTTTTTAAGTATATGTATGCAGTTCTTGTCACTAACATCGATGACATTGTTCCTAAGGACAGATCTTTGTATGTCTTATAATTTGCGCATACTGACCGATCTGAATTTGCCGCCCTGTATGGGCTTAGGCGTTAGCCGCTTGCTAGTCTAAACGAAACAGATTATTATGATTGGTTGTTTGGAGTCTTTTTGTATTTTTTATTTTAACTCCAAATTTGTTACTTTTACGGGTATCCCGTGAAACCATACCGAACATACAAACTGAGACATGGATGTACAGAAAAACCAGAAAAAGAGACCAGCGCTGGCACTGCTGCTTAAGTAGCATAGTAGAAATAAGCAACCTGAGATATGTATGCATAGGAAAAATTCGTGTCTAGATTCCTGTTCAGCAGTGGTGTAGGGGTTATAGCAAGCAGCACGGATTGCCGAGGACCTGGGTTCGATTCCCAGTACTGGTCTCTTTTTCTGGTATTTCTGTGCATCCATGTCTCGGTTCACCAGTTGAAAACACGAGACAATGCAAGTTGGTACTCACCAGTAGCTCGCACCACGCGACGGCGACGCCGGTCTGCGTGTCCAGTCCGTGGTAGACGGTCTTGAACGAGCCGCGACCCACTTCCTTGTCGTACTTGAAGAACCTGAATGCACACGTTGTACAGTCACCTGCATTAATATCTGCCACAGCGGAGCGTGCAAAAATATCTCCCACGTCCTAGCGGCCCTAGAAATAGTCATATCTTATCTGATATTTTTATGCACGCTTTGCTGTGTCAGGTACAGGTATTGCCGGTATTGGTTACTACTACTATAGGGTAAATTAACCCTTAATAAGGCCCCATTTATTGGAGCATACTACCACAGAATCAAAAGCAGCTATCGAATACATACCTGACAAAAAATATTTTTAAGCTAGTCGTATTTTCAATAATTACAATGGAAATTGTGACGTATTATGCTATTAATAAGGTTCAGTTTCCAACTCAATGCTAAATCGCCTCTACGTTATTAAGGGTTATTAATTAATACACTGAATACTTCAGATACCACAACTGTATTTTTTTTATCTTGTAAAATATCTCTACGTTATTTAATTTCTAATAATAAATTAATGTTTTGTTAAGTCAGTAATTCTACTAATGGGTACTACCTGCCACAAGGCGACACCCCGATGGGTTCTTCTTCGTCCTCTTCTGGTTTCTGCTTGTCTTTCTCCAATTCCAGCTTATCCAGCTCCAGGTCTCCGTAGACTAGACCTGCAAATCCAGAACACAATCTTATACAAATTCACATCATGTGTAAGTATTTAGTTACAAAAAAGCGGCCAAGAGCGTGTCGGACACGCCCGAAATAGGGTTCCGTAGCCATTACGAAAAAATTAAGTAATATTTTTCGAAGGATTTCGTATTTTGTACGAAATATTCCAAGTTTATACATTAGGCTGCTATTTACTCTTAGGGGCTGTTTCACCATCCATTGATTAGTGTTAGTTAACTGACGGTTAAATGTGATGCCGTCTCTATTTGTTTTATTCGAATAGACGGAGACGGCATCACATTTAACCGTCAGTTAACACTAATCAATGGATGGTGAAACAGCCCCTTAAACTACTAATAAATCTAATAATTCTCAAGAAAACTTTACCGTTATAGTTTTCCTTGTAAGTTTGATATACTTACTACCATCCCGAATTTAAAAAATAATAATTCTACCCACCGGTTTCGATTTTAGAGGGGGGGGCTCTATTTTAATGAAAATTGTGCAAACACATCACTGAATCGAAAAATCGTTTTAGCAACCCCTTAAAAAAAGGTTTTAAAAGACCTATCCAACGATACCCCACTACAAGGTTGGATGAGAAAAAAAACACCCCCACTTTACGTCTACGGGAGGTACTCAAAAAAAAATTTTTTTAGTTTTTTTATTGTACCATTTTCAAAGTCAAAGTCAAAGTTAAAATATATTTATACAATTTAGGCTATAACAAGCACTTATGAATGTCAAAAAAAAATGTACCACCGGTTTTGTCGGCATAGTTTACATATATATTCGTGCAAAATTACAGCTTTCTAGCATTAATAGTCCCTGAGCAAAGCCATGGCGAAACTAAAAGGGGTTCCGTTTTTGCCATTTTGGCTACGGAACCCTAAAAAAGTGATAAGTATAAAGGCGGACGCATCCCTGACGGGATCTCTGCCAGTCAAACTTCATTATTGGGGATCCCAAGGGAACTTAGTAAAAAAATACCGGATTTTAAATTCAACTGGCAGAAATAATGGTTCGTGCGAGCGAAGCTGCGGGTTAAAGCTAGTCTAGCATTAGCTCGATTAGATTTGCTTAGCATACCGTTGGCAGGCTTGTCGGGCTCGGCTCCTTCTTCTTCCGGGTCCCCCTCAGAGCGCACGGTGGCCGTTGCTATTTCTATGTTTTCCTCCTGGAATCACCATACGAGACGAATTAAAGTATACATACAAACAGACGTTATAATAGTCCAAGTGCCAGATAAAAATTTCGTCAATCATTTCCTCTCGGGCAAAATGCTTCAGAGAGATGTAACACGAAGCTCCTTGAACAATGAATGCAAATTTGGTGACGCGTACCGCAACAGCTCAACGCTCAGTTTTTTTAATATAAAAAACAAAGGAAGGATGTGTGCGAGGAATTTGTTGCGAAGTCCTAGGTCCGCCTCACTGCACCCCGCTCGCTTTTTTTAAAGGAGCGCGCCACACTCTCTGGTGGAAACAGTCACAACGTCCCGCATCCTCGCTGCACATCCATGCACCGGTCAGCTACCTCGTACGTGGATACGCAGCCTTAGAGAAATGTTCCATCCGGAGCTGCGCCGCCGGGAACCGCTGGGACTCACCAGGTCCTGCTCAGAGATGAAGGCGTCGTCCTCGAGCCGCGCGACCAGCTTGTTACCAGAGTCGTCCAGCTCGGGATCGCAGAGCGCGCCCTGCCCGGAGCTGCGCCGCCGGTAACCCCCCACGCTAACTCCCACCACCGGCTGGCTCGCCTGACAACCAACAAAACCGGTCAAAATCAACAATAAATTAACAAAACATAATGTCCCTAATTTTTTTTAATGTTGTTTGGACCCATTAGGGCTATGTATACCCAAGTTGCAATTCCCAAAAAATTGTGGGGAAAAAATCAGACTTTTTTCAGATTCTGCTCTATATCTCTTAATCTATGCATTTTTTGTCGAGAGGTACTTCATACGTTTCTAAGAACAATAAATTTGTGACAAATTAAGCCTAACTAGAACTCTGTAGGTCAATTGGTTACCGAATTGCGGCACTTTGCAAATAGGCCGGTTTTAGCAAAAATTTAAAAGTTTAGTTTCCTGCCTTCTTTGAACCGAAATTGCGTCGAAACCATTGATCCTTCGAGTAAAACTTGTAATAATGATTTGTAGGCAATTTAATTATCTTTAAAATTGGGTCCATAAGCCTCGTAGTACTCTCATAATCAAAAAAACACTGTGAAAAGGTTCTACGTGGGTAACTGTCCTGCACTTACCACGCTGGTGGTTAGAGTATTCAGCATATCAAAGGTGTTGCTCTGCTGTGTGTGTATGATGGCAAGAGCATTATAGGGCCGCGGACCCAGCGCTGGCTTTAGCACGCCCACTTCCCCGGGGACCACCACCTGCAAACAACAATATTTTTTTCACACCTCTCATTCAGAAAAGTAACTTTCCTCCTGACGAGAGGGATCAAAGTGCAACTTTTCTGTTCAAGGCTTACTAAGTGTTTTTTGTAAATGCAATTTTTTGAAGTTAATAATTGTAAAACCACGCCATTTTCTATGCTGGTTGCTATTTGGTTATATTAAGAATAGTTTTTTTTTTTCAAGTTTCTTAATGCTCGGTGTGAAAAGTTGCATGAGCCACTCGAGAAAAAAAATATTTTCATCTGGGGCGTCAACACTTGAATCCACAATTAGGCTCAGGATTCTATTTTAGAATCCTTCACTACATTTTGGATTCAATGTACCGCCCGCGCCCTCGCCGTAAATACATCATTTTGCTCCCTTGTGACACAAATAACTATTACACAAAAATAGGCTTGCGTTTGCCCACAATCACGCCTGCTAGTAAGCGAAGATTGTGTACTAAGATGGAGCACGCTTGCCCAATAAATCCCCATGCACTCTAGATTTGAAGACAACCAGATTGTAGTGATCAGGGAACACAGAAGCCTACTTACTATACGTTATGTCAATCCAATTTATGAAAGTGTAAACAAACCGATTTCATCAAAACTTTTGTATAAACACCCACTGGATCGAATCAATAACACATTTATCTATAATTCATGTCTTTTAACTAGACATCTAATCACTTTTTTTCACCAAAATTCACTTGATTTCAATATTTAATTTTCATTTGAAAAATCATCATCAAAATCTGACGTTATTTCTCGAATGAAACTCGTCTATAATCTGTAGTAGCATAAACTAGCGTAGAGATGGTGGAAAATTTGACATTTTAAAAATCGATCAATACTCAATTGAATAAGCGATTATTATTTATTTACCTTACAATTAAAAAATAGTTAATGCTTTTATAATTGAATAAACAGTCTTTGGAATAAATCAAGTATTGTAAATAATAAAATAGACAAAAATACTTTGATCTATTCAATTAATAAATTAATCGATTTACTGAACAGATTAATTATTTTGCAATAGGTTCTGGGTTTTCACACCATTAAATGTCTGCGGTCGGGTTAATGGCGTCTTTGTTCACCCTTTCTGTAAATTGGATTGACATAACGTATAGTTAATCTTCAGCGCACACGAAAAACAGAGTCGGTATTGACATGGTAAAGACTGTCACTCTAACCGTCAAACAAGCCGCCGTACCTTGAAGGTTTTTTCCTTGCCGTGTACGGTTTTCTCCTTGGCCGGCAGCACGGCGGACACGGCGGCGTCGAGGTGGTGCGCCGGAGCCGCTATTCCGTGCCCGTGCCCGTGCAGCCCGGACGTCATCTATGAACAAAATTTTTTTGTTAAAATTTCATTTTTAGCACCGTCTCTATCTAAAGCGATGCTTTGAAGCGGGACGGCGCGCTAAGACCGCGCGGTTGTAAAATGTCTCTCTTTATGAGTCACTTCAATATCACTCGTCAAGTTTGTAAATATTACAATGACTCTTAAGTTAGTCTATTTGGACAAAATGTTAATTATGAGGTAGTTTCTATCAAAGAACAGAGCCGACTGTAGTAGGTGTGTCATCTTGTAATTATTAGCTTTATGATAATTTATTTTTTTATTTGTTGCTGTTTATCTCACTGCCTATATTTATTTTAGACGTATATTATATGTACGATATAATTACGAGTATGTATGTATTCGTAGATGTATTTCTGTTACGTTTAAATTTTCTGTTCTAGTTTTGATGCACCACCTGTTGTAAACTAGTCCTTCCTTCTTTCTGTAAAAAAGGTTGCCTGGAAGAGATCGCTCTTAAGCGATAAGGCCGCCTATTGCTCACCTTGTAATTTTTTCTCTGTGTATCTGTTTTCTGTATCGCTTACTATGTCTGGTGTACAATAAAGAGTCTTTGTATTGTATTTGTATTGTATTGTAATAATCTTTCGTTATTTTATTATTAAACAACATAATTATAGCGAAGGCTAAAACTAATATTCATCTGCGAAGAACACAAAATGTAATAATCTAATAATATATTCAGTATATTATGCTAGTATTAAGAACAGCATTAAAGATATTAAATTGTACAATCTAAGCACACAATGGCGCAACTGCACGCGGAAACATTTTCAATCAATCTTCATTACATTGCTACTGTAACGATAAAGTAACCAGGTTACATTTACGATTTTCTATACGTTAGCAAACACTAGAAATTATCCTATTTAAAAAGTTAATCGTGCTCATACTGCAATGCCAAGTGCATATCGGAATATGCATAAGGCTACGCATCTACCAATAGCAAAACAGCGCTGAGCAAGGATAGAATACAGTATGTACATAGACGTTTTAAACTATAGCAGGTTAGTGTAAAGCTACCTTAAAGTTAATATTTCTTAACCTACGGACTCGTTAAACCTTACGACCTAGTTGGACTGCTGGACATGTCCGGGATGTAGAGGAATTAAGAACAAAACAGGGACAGTGTTCAATAGTTCAAGCTCGCATCATAAGACAAACATCTATTACTAAAATTAGGTAGTTAAGTCTAAACAAATTGCTTTGTTAATGACAGATCTATTTTGTTATTATTTTATTACTTTTGGATACTATGAGCGCTGCGATATATTTCATTACCCCCACCTAGTACTTCGCACCCAGCGAATACTCGTACATACAATCTATGGCTTGGATAAATAAATAAGCAAGTATGCCAAATTTAAACTAAATATGTCTAGTGCATTTTTAGCACATTTGCTGTGACAGGTGGACAAATAAGACATACGTACGAGTGATCCTATAAAGGTTCCGTTTCTTCACCTGGATTTACGGGACCCTGATAGTCATAATCATCTCAGCCGTAAGACGTCCACTGTTGGACATAGGCCTCCCCCATAGACCTCCATAAATATGTACATGTAAACATGTGTATGTTCTATGTTAGTCTCAGAGTACTTTGGTTTTTACTTTTATGCTGTGAAGTTAATTTAAATAAAAATAATTGTAGTTCCGAATTAGAATCACAGTGAGACGCATTATCTATCTCTTTCATATTACTTGACAGGTCAGATAGACACCTGCCTGGTCAAAGTTGTCATTCAACCAATCACAGCGACGTATTTGTTTTGCAAGCGAATAGTCATAGCTGATACGCTGCCATCGTCACTACTTTAAAAAAGTCGTATCTCAAAATCGATATATTTTTGAGTGAACTTTATGAACATTACTTTAAGGTTTAATTTCTTTGACGTATTGTTTTGAGATGCGAGATTTTTCTCAAAGTACCTACCTAGTGACGAGATCCGAAGAAATACTTTGATATCGAGCTCAAAATGTGTTAATGTAATTTAAAAGTAAACAGTGTTATTACTTTTATTCCATAGATAACTTAAACGTACAATACAGTCACCAGCACCACTATCTGACACAACGAAGCGTGCATAAATATCTGATATGACTCTATTTTTAGGCACGGTAGGACATTTCAGATATTTTTGCACGTTCCGCTGTGGCAGGTATTAATGCAGGCGATTGTACAACTAGAATGTTAATGTAGTTATATACTATTTTCATCGTTTTGAAGATTCAAATGAAAATGAAAAAGAAAAACGATCTTTTGTTTCGAGTTAACGACATTAGCAAACTAATTTAAATGTACAACAACAAAGCAACTGTTTATGGTAATTTTACCTATATCGAACACAAATTGCAGGATCCGTTCACCACAACGGTGACAGCGTGCCACTATGATAATTTTGAACACTTAGACCAAAAAATCCAAAGAAAAATCAACGAGAAAAGCAAAGAGTCCTTTCTCCAAAACCATGAACATCTTAGGAACATGTCAATACACTTTCTAACTTCACTTTCTTTCTTATTTTTTAACAGGAAAACTTAATAGTGATCACATTTAAAAAAGGAACAGAATCATCCGGCCGCATTCGAAAATAAACACCGAATGATAAAGCCCCTCACAATAAAAACGGTCATGATTTTGTTCGACAACCGATAACAAAGCTGTACACCCCAGAAAAGACGCTACACATCTTAAGTCAACGCATCTAGGTAGTATTTAGTCTGTTTTAAATTTGTGTAGTGGTCTTAATAAATTTGTGAAGTATAAAATGTGATGACGGCGTAATTGGTACCGGGAAGCGCGATCAAACGTCACTTTTATCGGGATATTATCGCTGGTGTGATGTAACACATTCTTACCCGCTGACGGCGGTTAAAAGTGTTTATGTTTACCGTAATACCGTGATAGTGATAGATTAAGGTGCATGGGCAAACTTGAAAGAGGCGCCAGGGTGTTTGATTCCACAAAGCTTAGCGAGTAACCTACATGAATGCCACAGCGGAGCGTGCAAAAATATCCGACACTTCCTACCAGCCCTAGAAATAGAGTCTTATCAGATATTTATGCACGCTTTGATGTGTCAGATATTGCTGCCGGTGACTGTACCGTTATTTTTTGTGATTATTCAGCATTCGTTTAAGTCACTTCGAATGATGGGATATTAGCCAGCATCAAATATCACTTTGACGATGCCATATTGTCTGTGTTAGACTCGCAACTACAATCCCAATCGCATATCGTCACCTAGAAAATATGATTGCAACTGCGACCGTGCTCCAAATAGCTTACAGGAATCCACCTAGTCAAAAGACTTCCAAAGCGGCAGCGGTCCACTTTCTGTACACTGTTTTTCATCCAAAAAATACCTTTTTCGCTTCTCATGCTCATAAAGATCGTGTTTATGCTGGATAAAATTACTTTTTATACTCTAGTGCATAAAGTAAAATCTTCCTCTAAGACCAAGGTGATCAGGTGTCAACAGCCACAAACAAAAAAGTTTTTTAATAATTTGTTTTTCAATTAATTGTTTTTTTAATAATTTTTAATTGATTGAAAACTAAAAAACAATCAAATAAATCAATTAAACTAGAAAAAAAACTAATTATATAGTAATGCATCAAAAATAAAAGGTACATAGTTAGTGAACAATTGACAAGATTTCATATTTCTAAGACTATAACTTGATGCGTTCTCTGTATTCTGTTTGGAAAGAGAAATACGCTGATATTTTTATAATTTCGCTACGATTTTTAGTTAATTTATTACAATTTTTTTAAGATGTGCTTATTCTAAAAGGGCATAACTCCAAAACTACCACACAATAGATCCATTACTTTTGTCTAGTCTCTATTAAAAAAAAGATCACGTAAATCTGGCGTAGACGTTGTCAAAATTATGACAGCTCCTTTTTCTGGTGAAAAAGGCAAAGGAAACATATCTATTACGTGGTAGTGTTGTATTTTTTAAAATATGGAGAAATAGATTATAATAAATATTTTCCCATGTTCAGGAGGCAAAACTCTTGTCAATTGTTTCCACTGTTGCCATTTCATTTCCTCGTAATCGAAGTGAAAAACAGAGCGTAAAACTCGAGCATTAAACCCATTTTCCCCTCGACGTGTCTATTCACCCTCGCCGTACCAGCTCGGGTGGCTATATGAACGTTTTGGGCAAAATGCCTCGTTTTATTTTATGCACTTGTTGTACAATCTAGAATCTACTATATTGACCCAAACAGCCTAGGACCAAAAGCAGTGAAAGAATTAATATTCGAGATCTACCACGGAATAAGTAATTACAAGTAGCTACGCCCCATCAGGGGGTAACAATAAAGAAGAAGAGGGTGCAAAGAAATCACCGACTGGCGCATCTACACCCATAACACAAAGAGAATATTACGGGTGTGTTTCCAGTCCTTTTGAGAAGAGTAAGCTCGTTTTTTGTAAATCCCGTAATTGTATATCGGTACGAAAATATTGGCGCGTTTTACACAGATTTAAAAGTTTTATTGTGCGTGGTAAAAGCGCCGCGTAATGTAGACGACCAACTCTGTCACGATCAGGGTGGAAAGAAAGTCGCTTCTGAAGAGTCAAGTGAAATTTCAATTTCGCCACTTTCTAGTGGTTTCTCAAAATTATCAATTTATCACTTTTTCTAGAAACACCAGTCCACTCTGACCTCCGTATCCAAATCCTTTGTTTTTATTTTCATAACGCTAATAACCAAATTCAAATTGCAATTTAATTGCCTTAGTAATTACTATTTCAAAGTCGTTTAAGATACTGATTCACCTACCTATTGTAGCCGTATGATAGAAGCTACGCTGCACACAAAAAAAACTGTACTATTAATTATTCAAAACGTATGTAAATCTCAATAAAATAAACGGACTGTCGGAAGTGCAACAACGTCACAGTTAAAGAGATCGCGCAATACTGTATAATATTTTTTCCGTCTCGAAATATATAATAAAATATAGACAATAGTTCCGAGAACGCAAGGATGTCCGCACTAAGATTCCTATAATGTATAAGTTTGGTTTGCACAGAGCTGGTACATGACCGACGTCACATAAGCAGTACCAACTAAGTCAGTGTCTCTGTGTGTGTATTTGATTTATCAGCTAATAAACCATTCTTACTCTTAACTACAATTTGCGTCACAACTCGAGACAATGACACGACGGGACACTGTCCATTTCTAGATCCATGTGCTCTTGTTTTTAACGAGCTAACGAAGGCATGTACCGCTACTGTGTTAAGTTCATCATCATCATCATCATGAACAGCCTACAGCAGTCCACTGCTGGACATAGGCCTCTTCCAGTGGCATAGCGTAGTTGTGGGGGGCGGCAAAATACCATAAAAATTTAATGGCATGGGAACTACGGCCCAAGTGTTCTCATTCTAAAAGGAGAACTGTGCCCAAGAGTGGGAAGTGTATAGGCTGGGATGATGATGATAATTCCATAACAAAATAAAATGTCGCACCTACGATTCGGACCGATTAGAATGAGTACCCTAAATAAGAGGGCGGCAAAATGTTCTTCCACCCGGGCGACTGATAGCCACGCTACGCCACTGGCCTCTTCCATGGCGCGCCACAATACTCTGTCTTCAGCCCCTTGCATCCATCCGCTACCAGCGACTCTCTTAAGGTCGTGTTACGTTAGACTATGTTATATTGTAAATTCAGCCTTTAGTTAGAGCCTGTTCCCACTTGTCGGGCATTAACCTCACCTCTGCTCCGCTCAGCTGTTTCCACCAAAGATGTGCTGTGCGAGGCGAGGTAAATGAGGCGTTTCATACTCATACTCCTTTATTGGTAATATCATTATTACATGTAATTTTGTTAAATTATTCTAATATATTCTAAAGCTAATTAATTGAATAATTTTTGGCTGTTTCTATTGGTTAATGAAAAATACATTCGTCGCAATAATTGGTGGAAACGCTGATTTAAGCATGAAATGGTAACAGACAGGCAGACAGACAGAATTACTTTCGCTTTAACAATATTAATATGCAAGCTGAAAATTAGGATTCCCACGTTTCCTCAGATGCGGTGAAACAATGGTCAGTGTTTCTAAACCGAATCAACCCCAACACACTTCAAAAACCAGAAAATAACCTGAATATCTAGAATTTTTTTTTTCTTTCTTCCTTACTTTACCCTACAAGGTAGATTTTCTAACCGCTAAAAGCTTTATATCATTACCATACCGCATAATTAGTAATTGACGTCACTGCGTCAATACGTGGGTTCCGTTCTAGCCCACGTTAGCGTTCGCATTAAACGCTAGGTCTTTGAACTTCGACCAAGACCTAAGTTATTCGGGTTACTGGCCTTTAGGTTGTACCTTATGTAAATCGTAATTTCTTCTTTGAGTCTAGCCGAAACAGAATTTCGGTTTGCGTTGCAGTTTCACAGGCAATTTTATTCGATGGCTATAATGAAAACAATTTTTCGAACTTACGTTTCTTGTAGCTTCTGTGAATGTGTATTTATGTACCTACCAGCGTTTATTCGATAAATAGACTTAATAAAACAAAACATAAAAAATGGCACATTCGCAATTCCAATTCCAACCCTATCCTATTAAGCCTATACGGCCCTGAGGCTCCGAGTGGCAACCGCGTACCGGAAGGCGAAGTTTTGGTAAGGTCCGACCACGTGCAGCAGCAGGTCGTCGCGCGCGCAGCTCGTGGGGCAGACATACCTACCTAGTTCTCGTTAATGCAGGTCATTCTCAATGGTTCTTGACTTGAACACATGATAGAGGATTTAATATATGGATATAGATAAAATATTGTATGCAACTGTACGTAATTAGGCCTTAAAACACTCATGTGACCCTATTATAAACTCGGCAACCACACTCGTGTTTTAAGGACCGGTATTACGATACAGTTGCATAAAATACTATTTCCAAATCGATTCCCATTACTGCATCTAATGATAATGACATGACAACGCCGTAAAACAAAACGTAGGTTAGTATTTAGAACCCGATGTTTGTACAGTCTAAAATAAATTTGTCATCGATTGAACAGACGATGGACAAACTGAACTGTTTGGCCAAGGCATTCACGGAACAGAGGGTGTGACGTGGGCAGAATTGCTGGCGAAATATTATAGAATACTAAAAACTTTATTAAGGTTCTGTACCTTACCTCCCCAAATGGAGAATAATGATGCTTTGTTACTAAGGGCCGTTACAGGGGAACTGCAACGTATCTAACTGCCCATAGATCTACATTTTTTTTTATTCGATTGGATGGCAAACGAGCAAGTGGGTCTCCTGATGGTAAGAGATCACCACCGCCCATAGACACCTGCAACACCAGGGGGATTGCAGATGCGTTGCCAACCTAGAGGCCTAAGATGGGATACCTCAAGTGCCAGTAATTTCACCGGCTGCCTTACTCTCCACGCCGAAACACAACAGTGCAAGCACTGCTGCTTCACGGCAGGATTAACGAGCAAGATGGTGGTAGCAATCCGGGCGGACCTTGCACAAGGTCCTACCACCTGCACCATTTGCTGTCATTAAGTACAAATGGAACATTGTCGAGATTAATTCACTATTTTGAATACGGTCCAAAATTATTACCGTCAACGCGTCCGAAATGAATTTTGTCAAAATTATGCAAGAATTGAATTTTGTCTGTTATAAATTAGGAGCAAAATTAAATACGCAATAAGTAAGCATATGCAGGCTTGACGAAAGGGATTTTTTCCGACTCAATCGGTAAAAAAATAATCATAGTTTAATATTGTGTAAGTAGAAGTCCAACACGCACTGTCTAAAATAAGTTTTTGGTAAAAATTTAATTTTTAATACAAGCTTTTTTTTGCTGACTGTACTTTTTGTTGACTGTACTTGCATTGTCGCCCAAACTACATTTGCATACCAAGTTTCAAGTCGGTGCCAATAACCGTTGAAGAGTTCCGTCCTGCGGAGACGATCCTGGCCGGACTACCAGGATGTCACTACCACATTATTGTATTGTCACGCAATTTACATAAGTATGCCAAATTTCAATTGAAATCAAATCGGGTGAAATTTAACTTGCAAGATTTGACCCGCACATACATACATTGCAAGTAATTAAAAAGCTTTCATAAGGGTTTAAATATACATTATAATATTTATAATCAACGATTTAATTACATTTTTTAGTTGACTCGTGGGATTTCCCTGCATATGACAATTTAACTAGGCAACCAAACCACTTTCCTGTTTATCAGGAAAACGAGGACCAATACAAAAACATCTATTATTTAATCAAAGTAACGGGATGCGAGGAACAAGGGCAATAAGCAATATTGGATGCGACGCAGAGTTCACGAGACTGTCGCTAAAAAATATCGCCTTGCGATGTTACCTATAATTGAGAGACCACGAAGGTTACTAGGAACTAGAGTCGACAATCGAGCATTTAGTGTACCTAACATCAGATAAACTATTGAGAGATTTGCTAAGCGAAACGAACAACATATTTGTAACATAGAGAAATGAGCCTTTTAGACGCACATTGACCAATGCCCTTTGCCCCCTTCCGCTTGCGTTTCAGCTTATAACAGATGTCGTACGTTTTCGATTTGCTTAAAATACAAACACATATCACGGAAAACTTGAGACCAATTGACCTAGTCCTAAAGCAAGCAATGCTTGGGTTATGGGTTATGGGTACTATGGGTACATAGTTTACATCTTACATCACACTCGGCACGTGCTGATTCGCTGCAGCCACTCAAATGGTTAAGCAGCCTCACCATCACCAAACATGATACCACTACGTTATTTTATTAGTAAAGAAACAATACCGCGCCCGCGCGCGCATGTACTTTGCACTTGCACATCACGTCTAGGTAAATTTGTTTTGAAAATGTGGACACAGCACTTTATTTATGGCCGAGTCGTGAAATCACGTTTCTGTGTAGTTTGTCGTGCATACAATGTCAATACACTTGTAGTGCCCCTTGACATGCTGTTATTGTGTTTTGGTCGTAAAACTTGGTCACAAAGGGCTGGCCGTTTTAGCATGGCTTAGCCAATGGGTTTTAGGAAACCGAAACGGGAAATAAAGGCGTGGGGATGAGAGAAAGGGTTAAATTTCAGGAGTGAAAGAATGTTTTCCTATCCAGTTTTAAAAACCAGTTTGGGGATGCCTCTTAATAATACAATGAGAAGGAATATGCCGGCAGCAAAACATACAGGGTGACTTCCAAGTCGTAAATAGAAATAGTTTTTAACGCAGGTTATCCAGTCAATTAAAGTTTGATGTTTGTCATTCTTACTTCAAAGATGCAAAAATTAGAAACGTGATTCCTCCACAAAATAATCACCCTATTGAATCTAGATCCAAGTATAATTGCCATTTTAAGTGCAATTTTTTTCAAGGTCCATTATATTATAGAGTAGGGTCACCATGATTCCTGATAAAATAAAAATTGATTAGATTAAAATAAAAAAGTAAGCCTCTATTTACGTTTTGTCAAAGTGAGAAAAGGTTTTCCATGTCAAAGTCTTTACGAAGAAGAAGATTGATAGAAGATTGATTTTTACTTAGCCTGTGTAAAAACTGTCTTTTCTTTTTTTTTCTTTCTTTCTTTTTTTTTCTTTATCGAAATAGAATATAAATACCTATGTCCATTTAAACTTTCTTTCACTATATTACAAGTTCTCATACTTAAGTTTTAGGGTGCAACTGAATTATATCTGTTCCTGATTAACTAACCAACCCGCATGTGTCAAGAAAAAAAACTGTAGATACTCTGAATATTTTTGTTATGAACAGCAAATTTTTAACGAGGATTAAGTCATTGCGGGAATGCAATAAAATACAAAGTGTCCACACAATGGGTTAATGCCAGTTAATGGCGTCTTTATTATAGGTTTACAACTCAATGTTATTGGGCGCAACAAAGTGTGGACCGGAACGTTGGATGAAACGCAATAAAATAACCTAACCACGTGTTGAGCCAAATGTTGTACCTTAAATTAAATTCACATTGTGTCCAATAATTAATCCGGAAAAATCGCGTCTCGCGCGTCGCGCTAGTGGTTAAAATTTTGGGATTTTATCCCAATCACGTAAGAATTTTGGGATAAAAAGTAGCCTATGTGCATGTTACGCCAGACTTCCAGTTGTCTACATTCCCAATTTCGACTAAAATTCCTCCTTGCCCCAAAAAATCTATGGTAATTCCCCAAAATTACAAAATGAATCAGCAAAATTGCATGTCTCTAATTCCAGCGGTTATATATACCTAATTTAACGGCATTACAAAGGTGGGCCAATCGAGTGTTCGCGAATAGGCGTCGCGCGGGGTTCAATTGACCTGGGACCACCCACAGCCATAATGACCTGCTTGACTCAGAGCAAGATCAGATGTTGCGAAACCTCGTACTACATGTCAACTGAGTGACTGGCTGCTTTCCCACCAGAGCAGAGACATGCTGAGTCTTGTGATTAAGTACTCATACCTACTTATGATTCCACATATTAGGGCAGGGGTCACCAATTAGTTTCTTTATGGGTCCAGTTTTTAAAATAAAATTATCATCGCTGTTCGGTCGTCCGTTGTCGAATTGACGGCGTAGTTAATAATGTAGCGAACTTACAATTGGACTGAAAACGAAAGAGACGAATTACGAATGTTACCAGCATCGAACGTATGGAAAAAATTTAGGCGAATAAGTGAATGGACAAAAATCTAAATGGAAGAATGAAGAATGAGTCCAAGGAAGACCGTGACGAAAAACGAATAAGACTTACCTATTTATTAAGAATGAGAGAAATTACAGACTTAAACTAAGAAAGATAGGGACAGCTAGCGAACAAGAGGAATAAAGAATGAGTGATTAATACAGAATGAGACGAATCACTTGATATCTACCTACCCGAGAATATATTTTTTGCATTTTTTGTGTTCAAATTTTTTTTTAAATCTTGGTTTTCATTCAGCAAACGTACTGGTGATAAAAACACACATAGTGATATGAGTGAGTGAGAGAAAAATAAACGCCGATGATTGACAAGCACGCTTGGCGTTGCGTCAAGCGTCGTCAAGCAATTTTGGCCATTTAGGGACCGCAACTAGGACAGACAGGTAACTCGTAAAAATGTAGGTAGATAAGCGACTGACGCGAGGTCTGCTAATGGTTATGGCGATCACATAGGGTCGGGCGCGCGCTGGCGGTCTGCCAGGAAACTCCCGAGCTCGATATACTCGTACGTTAGGCACAAATGCACCAAAATGGTAGGATCATTTTCTAGTCTAACTTGGAAGTCTTGTAACTAGGTTATTCCAACGCGTAATGTAGCTGAATCATGTCTCGTGCCTTCTTGAGAGCAGATATTGACAGAAATTATACAAAAATATGTAGTTATTTGCAACAAGAGATCAAGTTGTTTTTTCTGCAAGTGTTGATTTTGAATCCAAAAAAGCGAAGGCTTGTATAATTGAATCACGAGCGTAGCGAGTGATTCTGTTAGAATTCTGAGTGTAGCGAGGGATTCAAACACACGAGATGCAAAAAACACTTTGGTCTCGTGTGACACATATAACTGTTTACCTCAGAAGCGAGAAAATATATTGAAGGTAAAAATAAAACCACGTATATTTGCAAAACAAACAATATCAAAAAATCCCAGTAATATTATAAATGCAAATGTTTGTAAGTCGGTTTAGTTGTTATCTCATCACGTCTAAACCGCTGAACCGATTTAGATGAAACACAGATAGTTTGAGTCCACGGGAAGGACATAGGATAGTTTTTATCCCGGAAAATTACATAGTTTCTGCGAAATAGTGATAAACGAATTCTTGGCAGACGAAAACCTATTCCTAACTGTCAGTTTCAATCTAAAGCTCGTTTGCCCCCTACCATTAAAAAAAAAAGTAATAGAGTCCACTCACCTGGCCATATCGTGAGGAAGCTAAATGCACATTCCGGTTCTTGAGCGCAAAGTCCGGTCTTTTCCCGAGCCCGTAGCCGCTTTTGTTCTGCGAGATGAACTTCTTGGGGCGCTCCAGCCTGTCGGAGCCCTCGACGTCCTCCTCGCGCTTGGAGGAGGACGGGACGGCCCGGTACGCCCCTCGAGTCCCCCGGATAGTCTTCTCCGGACTTTTGTCCTGTTTCCGGGTTATCAAATTGTCTTTCCTTTGCTTTCGCAGAGACATGTTCGAAGGTATATTGTCCATTTTCGTCCATCAAATGATTATCCCGGTCGACTTTATTTAAAGAATTCTCCAGTTTTCGTGACAGTTCATTTCGTTAATATCGTAAACTAAAATAAGACCAATCGAAATCTTGACGTTAAATGTTTCATTTCCTTTTATGAGTAAATTTAATTTATCATGTATCTATAACACTAGAAGCGATAACTAGAAGGATTATTTTCTTTAATAATAATTATTACTAGTAAAATAAATAACTAATTCCGTCTTTTGATTCTCTCTCTCTGTTGGCATCCTCAACTCTAGCTTTCAAGCACTTTTTTCTTGGGGAAACTAAATGTTACAGTCTTTTGGAAGATTTTGGAAATATTGCTTAATCGGGTTGTTAAAGTTGCTATCTGAAACAATAAAAGACAATTTTCAATTAATTTTATATATAGTACTATGTGGTTCAGTAATATGTTTAACATAGGTATAGGCAGTGCCACGAGAGTTGAAGTGAATGACTAGATTACACACACAGCTACATGAAAAACTGATAGCACAAAAGGAGAATGAATGAAATGAATGAGTGAATGTCAAAATCCCGCTGTCATTACATGACACGTTCTTGTGCGTATGACCTCAACTCTGGTGGCACTAACTAATACTTATGTAGATGTAGGTAACAATAAAATATGATAAATTCAATTGAAATCGCAATATCAATAGTATTAACCTTGACTTGAATAGCAGATCCACTAGATTTATCCAGATTTTAACTAGACAGTCTGTTTATGTTTAAATATTAATTAAATTGATAAGATATTCTCACGTTTTGTTATTGCTATATATAGATTGATATAGCACTAATCCGATCAAAGTTCAGTCATGTCATGACATGACCATGCCACATGAATGCCTACAACGATGAACAAACATCAATTAACCAAATTCAGATGATGTTTACTCATAATATCATAACTATTACATTTTTTTTTCGTTAGCCATTTTCTATGTCCCACTGCTGGGCAAAGGCCTCACCCTCGGACTTCCAACTTCCCCTGTCGGCAGCTGAGATTATTACATACAACACCAATTTTGTTTTGTTAAGCGTGATAGATATCTCGGGTGCTGTAATACGAGGGTCACACTGAAAGTTTCGGGAATAGATAAAAATATGCAGTTAAATTGGATAAAAGTATTTTTATTGTTTCTCAAAGTATTCGCCCTTATATTTTATGCACTTTTCCATGCGTTCAAACCAGTATTTAAAGCACTTATTGAACGCTGAAGTAGGGGTTGATAAAATGGCCTTTTTAAGGGCCTCCACTGCTTCTTCCGGCGTCTGAAACCGCTGACCACGCAACTTGTCCTTGATTTTGGGGAATGTAAAAAAGACGTTGGGGCTTACGTCGGGGCGGTATGGAGGATGGTCCAGGAGTTCGACGTTTTCACCGTTCAGATACTCAGTTGTTTTCCGAGCGGTGTGGAAGCTGGCATTGTCGTGGTGAAGGATGATGCGGCGATTAGGGTTATTCTTTTTCATCTCACTTGCTCGTAAACAGTGTCGAAACAGTGCCCTCGACCTTAATGTGCTTCTCATTGTTGAGGATCTTACGGGTCTTGATCAGCTTCGGAATTCTTGCGCTCCTTTCTCCTTTCTTTCTAGCCTGCCTATAGTGAGGTCTAGGGTGCAACTCGGGCAGAATGATTCGTTTTATTTAAATATAAGTAATTAATTTATTGTGTCTTCGTTACGATAGGTTTACAAACGTGAAAAAATTAGTGAGAATGACTCGATACATTTTAAAAGTGGAGCTTATAAAGCACCAGGGGGGGAAAGGGGCAGCAGGGCCGCGGCGTGCGCGGCGCTTGCTGCTTTATCGACTTGCGTTCCTTGTTACGTCCGTTGATAGTACATTGCGTACTCTGCTAGATGGCGCTGCGATGCGATGCGTTAACACTCATGAAACCCGTGGTCGGTAAATGAGTCATTGCGCGTACTAATTTTCATGTCATGAAGCCCAAGGTCGGTCAATGAGTGTGATACTGCATGACGTGCTGCTGCGCCTGGAGGAGCGCGGCGCGCGCACGACGGGCACATGGGGTGGGGCGGCGCGGAGGCTGGCGCTGCCAAGAGCGTAGTCAGCAATTGAAAAAATATTAGTTTTTCTTTTACAAATATACAATGTTACTCGCAAATGTGATGAAAAACATTGTATGTCGCACGGGCGGTACTAGAATTACGAACATCGACTCATTAAAGCCCTCAGTCTTATAGACTCTCGTTCGTAATTCCTTGTTTACCGCCCTTAAGACACAATGTACTATTGGAGTTCATCAAAGATACTCGGCGCAAACAAATAAATAGTTGTGTACCAATCGGCATTGACCGTTCTACGAACTTCGAGAGGAATAGTACCTACATGACCCGTTTTTGAGAGAAACGTGGCCACCATCTTCTTGGCCGTGCTGCGAGAGCTCATCTTCGTAGACCCAAACTCGTGACTGGTTTTTAGATTCAGGCTCATATGCATATATCCACGACTCGTCACCCGATACGACACTAAAAACTGCATTTGAGCCTCCTCCGTTGAATTTATTCAAAGTTTTGCGGCACCAATTGACACGAGTCGCTTTTTGCTCGTCAGATAATAAATGAGGGATCCAGCGGGAAAACAACTTTCGCACGCCCAATTCTTCCCGTAAAATAATTTGTATCTGACTCATTCCAATACCCAAGCACTCTTGAATTTCCCGGTATGTCACATTCCGGTCTTCTTTTATCATTTGATGCACAGCACAGCATCGATGTTTTCTTGAGTGACGGCCGATTTTGGTCGACCTTCACGCACGTCCTCCGTGAGTGATACACGGTCGCGTTTAAAATCTGAATACCACCTGTATATTGTAGTCTTTGAAGCAGGGCTTCAAATACCGGTAAAAAGTTGGTAACGTTACCTCTGTCAAACAGATTTAACGTTAAATCGTAATTAACGTTAAACGATATACCGTTACTTTTACAATTTTTACCGGTATAAAAAATTTACGTTATAAGCTGTTCACATAATGTTAACGTTAATTTAAAAGTATCGTTAAAAGATTTCTCACTTTTATATTATAGCGACGTCCCTGGTCATCGTTCTTCTGCTAAATCAGAACATTTGTTTATGCCATTAAATCTTCTCAACAACGATATGTATGTGCTTGTATGTAATTCGTATCAAAAAATATTTTACGGATTATATATATAGTGGTGGGTGGTGTAGCGGTATAGCACACGGCACGGAATGCCGAGGACCTGGGTTCGATTCCCAGCGCTGGTCTTATTTTTCTGGTTTTTCTGTGCATCTATATTTCAGTTTGTATTTTCGATATAGGTTTTACGAGATGACCGTAAAAGTAACAAAAATTTGGAATTTAAATAAAAAATCCAAAAAATACTCCAAAAAAACAATCTTGATTATATATAAAATAAATGGTATAATATGTGCCAAAATTAAGTTTCTAAGTTTTGGATTCCCAAAACTTTCCGTGCAGCCCTCGTAGTTTGTATGAAAATGTTAGAGCCAGAGCCTGCGCCAGCCAGACCTTTGTTGTAGTATAAAGGACGAAAGTTTGTTTTATATGATACTAACACAGACAAGAACAATCCCAAGCAATAAAATTTGGATATCATGCACTCTGGAAAATATCATGTATCAAACGTTCTTCATACTCAATTTTTATATATTTTGTTAGGAATTATATTAGAAATTGTTTCCTTCATTGCCAGACACTTTGCAACCCCTAGCCAGACAACCCTAAAATAGTAAAATATGTATGTATGTAAACTCATTATTGTACAAAATAAGTAACAAACACAATTGACAAACATTGAGATATATGTACAAAGGCGAACTTATCCCTTTAAGGGACCTCTACCAGTCAACCTTTGAGTGGATGAGAGGAGCATAAATATATTTGAATAGATACCTGACAAAATAATATTAGCAAAGTTTTTATAATCACATGCACATTGGGTATTTGCAATGGATCCTAATTATATTATAAACTTTAAATTTTAAAGTATTATAAGCACTATCATTTTGTTAGGCATCTATTTAAACATAATTTTAGGGCTGTCTGGCAGGGGGTTCCCCGCTACAAAGTTTCTGGCAATGAAGGAAGTGGTTTCTGATATCATTCTGAACAAAATATATAAAAGCTAGTATGACGAAATTGGGGTAAAGTTTTATGACGATTGATATGTGCATGATATTTTCCAAATTTAATTATTTTGTATTCAAATCTGAACCAAGAGGCTTAATAAACAATTAAAACTATGTTTTGCTGAAATGATTTTAACATTTCAACATTTTCAACCACATTGCAGCAGCTACGGTCATGACAGGACTCAAGATACCCAAATGTGTCTATTTAGGTAATTTTAGTAAAATGAATAGTACTTGTGAAAGTCCAGAGATATAATAATTATACTCACAAGCAAAATAACCATCACTTTTCATAAAACTTTGTATGGGAAGTTATGCGGTATTTTAGCTTGTGAGTATAGTTATGAGTGAAAATCAGAGATGTTTAAAATATTATAAATTAGAATTGCTTTATAATCTTACGGCCATAGTTTAGGAATTGGGTGAACTATAATCCAGATGCTGTATTGTCTTGACGCTTGGTATCGCATTCATTATCTCTTTCTGTCTAATGGTGTAAGATGGTGACAGAAAAAGTGAGAGAGAGTGATGGTGAAAGTGATAACAAGATTGACAAGAGCCAGCGGGTTAGACAATAAGGCCTCAGGGTGGCTTTGATCCTTTTAAAATTGCTATAAAATCATTAATTTTCATACTAAACATGGTAAACATTTGACATATGCATGAAAAAAAGATTGATGAAGACTAGACCATCTGACTGGCTTTCAGAACCAACACCTGACAAAAGCCATTTCAATATACCACTTCTTAATTCTTTGATTTGTCCCTTGTGTAGGGAACTGATCACCTGGAGTGTTCCAAGTCTCAACAAAAATAAGAAAAAAAAAAAGTTAACCCCCACTTAAACAACATCTTACAATCGGATACTGACTGCAATTACCTTTGGTAAGCTCCTGATATTTTGAATCAGTTACACGAGACCTGGCAGCACAGCTATCAAACTATTTCACTGCCAATAAGAAATTGTGTATGACTACCAAATTAACCTAGTGCTTATTGTGGAAGTACCAACGGTCAGTGTTACAAGCCTAAATAAACTATAGTACTATTGTTTGTTTTGGCTTGTAGCACTGTTTGTTGTTGTGTTTGTAGTTATAGCAGAAATGAGGATGACGGTTCTCAATCTCGGCATAACCTCAGGAGTAGGAATAAGCTAGTCAATTTGTTTACCAAAATGTCAATCGTAAAATCAGGCACATATCATATGGCGGTAAAAGTCTACAATATGATTCTGATTAATATAAAGGAAACTGAAAACAATAAAAAAAATTGTACAAGACTGAAGAATTATTTGCTATCAAAGAGTTTTTATACTATAAGAGAGTGTTTTGACAGTAGCTTATAAAGAGTTAGCTTATAAATTTAATTTATTTAATAGAATATTAATAATAAGTAAATTTATGAATAATTGATGTGCCCTAACAGGGTTTATACTGGGACATGATTTTATTGGTAAGATCTTGTACATGTATAAAACCATAAATAATTATGATTATGATTATGTAAAAAAAATCTTCACAACCCTATGGTTTAATATTAGTAGGTTTTATACATTCAAAAGTACTATCACTTTCAAGTCAATATGAAAATTGGTCTAGTATATGTATCTCTGAAACTGCACAATTCAAAATGTCTGTAATTAAGATGAAATAGCCTCGCTATACATCATTCTTATCAGTGCAATCACAGTGACATGCCTGACTAATCTGTTTCTATTTAAAGCCAGATTAATCACATTTTCAATGCTAATTAGGTTTCACTACATAACAAGTTCAAGTTCATGTTTCAGGCATTATATGATCATTTTGCTCAGAACACTTATCATCAGAGCTCTGCAATGCACAGGGGTGTTTAGAATAAACAAGATTGTCCCAGTTATCAGGCGCACAAAGATGTTATAAACAAATGCGAACCCGAGCAGGCACGTCGCATTGTTTATCGCTGCGCGTTGATTACATGATTGAAGATTTAAAATTCGATAACCCGAAATCGTCGTCACAGACTGCACTGCATAAACAAAAACCAACTCCTCGGCAATCTTGGCCACCGATTGAGCCAAACGCGTAATCAATACGAAATAAACCACAAAACACTCAAAAAAACTACCAGACGAGCCGGCACTGAAGACAAATGTGACGAGAAAAAACACGAAAGCGGGTGTCACCAACCGAAAAACTCGGATCGTAAATCGCGAGCCACCGGGCACCTTGCACTCCCGCCGCGGTCCCCCTGGCTTTATTTAAAGACGCGCTACAATCTGCAGACATCGGCCGTTCTATTTAATGCAATAAGAATGGCGTACAGCGAAATTAAATTGAGTAAAATTGAAAATGACAGTACGTCAAGATCACAAAGCAAAATTACTATGCAAAGTATGCATATTTTACCTCTGGTTCGATATCGCTGAATTCATTTGGGACTTTTATCGTCTCGCAACGGTTACTTTGGCTAAATTGATATTTGATTCTATAAATACTTACAAATAAAAATCTGGAATCACACCATTGTAAAGATGCGCGATGTGAATACCTACTATCTATCTATACTAATGAAATCTTGCTTGCTAGCTAAGTTGCTATTCGATTCAACAAATATGTCATGATAATCGTTCGCCTTTGTTATCGATTAATATCGTTCAGTTCAATGCGATGCGAGTTTCAAGAAGTTCGCCTTGAACTAGAACAAATAAAGGATTTTTCTTCTGCGCGAAAAACTTGAAACAATTACAAAATACTGTTCGTGAAAGTGTAATTTAGAAGTTGCGTTATTGCATATTTAAAAAGTATCTATTTTCTGTTTTCCTTAAAAGATTTTAGTAACAGTTTCTAATCTTGAACAATCGATAACACTTGGAACCTATAATGTAACAATCGCAAGAAGCGCAACACTTTTATTTTATAATACTTCTATTGGTAAAAAAAACTATGCCGTCAATGCGACTTAAATTCAAGTAATATTTTCTCAATTTAATTTACATTTATTTTTAAAACAGCCTACTTTTTGCATTCAAATCTTTCTGACTGCTAAACACATTTTCAACGCAACATTCTGTATCGATATCAAAGTTTTCGATTTTAAATATCAATCGATTCCATTAATTTCACATATATTTTTATCATGGCAATACAAGGAATTGTTGACAGCTTGACATTTAAAATACATTTCACGCAAGACGCAAGTCATCTCAATAAAATATTGATTTGCCATGTCATTAACTTTTGTAGCACTGCTTATAGTTGAAAAAAAAAATCCGCTTGGCTAAAAGATTGTTCTTTATACTCTGTTATATCCTTTATACGTAACCTATACGTAACACACAAAACATAAGGGCTACTACGAAACTTGAAACTCGAAGTTCGTATCGTACCGTCCCTCTTGCTCTCGTATTAAATAGTATGTGTCAGAAGGACAGCACGACACGAACTTCGAGTTTAGATTTTCGTAGTAGCATATCCTTTATACGTAAATTTCATTCATGCAAAAATGTTTTTTTTTCGTATAACAGAAGGCTTCAGAAGTACATTCGAAACCAATACTTTTATGTAATTTATTTCGATAAATTCATTTTCTTTTTGCAGTCAAATAAAAATACTTTAACTCATTTTGTATAAAAAAAACTTTGAAGATTATTATTTAAAAACAACATAAGGGTTACATTCGGTAAATCAAATTTTGCCCTAATCGCCAAAAGGCATCTGTCGTTAGACCATAAGTTTTTGAACATGAAATTGTGATGTCGATTGTGTACATGGCATATTTTCAATTTCTGTGATTTTTAATTAAAAGATGAACTGAATAATTATATTATAATACATCATTTTAAGTATGGCATTCGTGAGTGCGGTTACCGGCGATGACTCTACTAAAAAGTTTATGGAAGTCCTACAAAGTGACTTCAAAACACTGAGTTTCGAAACGAAGAAAAAATATCCTCAGATAAGAGAGGTATTAGTGGCTTATTACTCCTTTTGTATTACAAGTTAAGCTAAATGCATTTTATATTTTATTCTGCTTTTCTGTCAAGGTATAATAAAACACGAAATAAGGTATATACTAGTCAAATATCATGAAAAACCTCCCATTCCCTTTCATCTGTAATTAGCTTATATTAACAGTTTTTACGAGTAAATAAGGCCCACTGCGCGCCTGAATAAATATAGAAATATATAATAACCAATAGCCATTTAAGTTATGTAACATACATACATGTAGTAGGAAATTGCAAGTTAACACTCATGATAAAGAGATTACTATACTACTTAATTTCAAGGGCTTCATGGAGCTATAATTCCAAGAAATTAACTGCATTTTCCTAATTTGTAATAATTATTTAAACTACAATGCCATAGAAATAAGATAAACAAATTGTGACCCAACTTTTTATTAAAAAACAACAGTTCTAATTACTGGTACATACATATGAATCCATAACAATATGAAAAACTGTCATCTTAATTTTATTGCTACTTACTTTGTAAAAGTATTTTTCAGTAGAAAGACAGATTGAAATTGTTCACTATTATTTTCTTCCTATGTACTAAGTCCGGTGGGACTTAAACAATTTCTGTACCAAATTTTATTTAAATCTGTTTGTACATTATTAGGATCCTCGGATAAGATGCGTGAATGGTGATAAAATTAAGTATAGCTTACACCCACAGCTTCACTCAGATTGCAGAGCTTCCGAAGTGATGAAAATTTCACATAAATATTTTTTTCCTGTGAACATGTTAAAAGGAGATTCCACATTAAATACGCTAGTGCCTTCAATAATTCTAATTAGTCTGTCAGTCACACAATATTGGACAGATATCTTTTTGTCAATAAAAAAAAATTATGAAAATATAGCCAGTTAAAGTTCCATGTGTCATCAAAGTGTGACACTTTTTAGCACAGTGTGACATCACAGGCCTCCCACTTTTGAACTATGCTGCACTTCATCTTTGTAATTTTTTTTTCCAATACAATAACTCTTTATTGCACTGCACAACAACACATAGTAAGCAGTACAGAAAACACAGGTATATACATAGAGAATAAATATAATAAAAATATAAATAAATAAATAAATTACAAAAATAATACGAAGATTTCCAATACTTTGCGATAAGTATCTAACTGGCAGGCTGAAATGGAACAAAATTTTTTTTACCCAATACTATCCAATTGTCAGATTTCTATATGTGGACTGGGTGTTAATAAGTAAATCAATCAAACCTTTTCTTTTCCCAAAAGAAGACAACTTTTATTACAACTACCTAAAATGTCAGATGTTTTTTTTTAGGCATGTGACGAGGCAATAGAAAAGCTGGCCCTAGCTGCCAACAACCCTCAAGCCTCGTTGTTTGGAGTTGTCAACCAAATACTGTACCCGCTAGTCCAGGGATGCGAGTCCAAAGACCTTAAGATCATCAAAGTGAGTTTTTTATGCCTAATTTGACTTTATTTTGTACACAATAAATCATAATGTTTTGTTATCAAGTTAACAAAATATAATATTTTACAGCAGAAAACAGTAAATAACTATTAAATTAAAATAAAGCTATCCTATATTACACATTTCGGTATACATATTTTTGTAAAATATGTTCTTAATATCTTATGTCCTTGCTTGGCCTAAAAATCTAGACAAAAACTAGTGTTTCAGAATGGTTGTATCCGCATCCTAATTATGTCTATGCAACACCTGACAACCACCAACTACAAATACCTCTAACTATCAACTGACAACTGAAAGTAACACCTGATTCAATAAATTGCTTAAAAATTACAATCTCAAATTAAGATCTGCCAATTCATTTCTAGTTCTGTCTTGGCACGATCCAGCGACTCATAGCTCAGCAGGGCATAGACGCCAAAGGAGCGAGGCATGTAGTGGACTGCCTCTACACGCTGGGCCAAGGTGGTGTGTTGGAGCTCAAGCTGCTCCAAACTGCAGCACTGCTCATGACCACCTCGGATCTGGTGCATGGAGATACTCTTGCTAGGGTAAGCATTGTAACTTACTATTTGTGGTTGAGCACATAAGCTAAGTAGAAAGCTGATAGCAGACTGGTTTTTTTCATACTCTTCCCTCTGAGAGGTCAGTGTTGGTCACTAGTATTTTTATTTGGCACAGCTCTAGTGCAAACAGCTCAGCGAAGCGATAAGCAAACCAAGCGTTTCTCGCTTCATTGTTTTATGAAAAACAGATTCCTCACAGCGCATCCTCCTACAGCTCTGGTAGAAATGCAGCCCTAAATAGGATTTTAAATTAGTCTTGTATTAAAAAAAGTTGGTTGAAGAGACATGTAAATGAGCCCTCGTTTTGAACGCCACAGTCGGCTACACACTGTGTGGCGTTCAAAAGGTCAAGGCGCACTCGCAGAATAAACGATTTGAATTTGTATTTGAAACTTGTGGGTTTGCATGTTCATGCAAATGTGAAGGACCTTCGTTATAAGTAAGCATTTTTATTAACGTATGTTTCCAGACGATGGTGATGTGCATGCGCATGGTGGCGGCGCAGGAGTCGCGCGACGTGAGCACGAGCCACGCGGCCGCCGCCACCGTGCGGCAGCTGGTCGCGCTCGTCTTCGAACGCGCGCTCGCAGAGGCTAACGGTGAGAGCGCGAGCGGTCAGATGAGACCGGATTTTGTAATCTACTGACTTCTTAGAGAATATTCCTATGGCCAAAGGAGATCGACAGTAGCGAGGGGTGAGATTTTTGAGTAGGCAACCTGGAGTAAAAAATACCTACCTTTAAAGCAGGAAATCACTTTCTTAGAAAAAAAATTGCAATGTACATACTCAGGGCCATAAAATTAAGCCCACTCTACTTACAAAATTATCTATTTTCTGCATGCATCTAAGGGCCAGATTTTTTGCCGCTCAGTATATTTATGAACTTGACTGTATGGAGTTCTTAGAGAATATTCTTATGACAAAAGGGTATATTATGTTTACCGTTTGACTATAGTTTCAAACTCAAAGCTTTGGGGGGCAATTTTTCAAAGGATATCCTGCTATACCCTTTGGTAGTTGAGAAAAAATCTTGATCGCTTATCAGCAGGTTATCAAAAAGTTAAATAATTCTTAAACAATTGGGATAGTATACTCGCAGTAAAATAGAGTCGCTGTAAAATTGAGTAAAAAGATCATGCAAACGTTAAGCTAAGTAAGCGGTCAGATGGCAATCTAATGTTTTTGGATATTTGTGTAACCCTTTTTGTGTTGTACTAATTTTAATATTTTTTTTCTGCTTGCAGGCACGCTAAAAGTGAACCCAGCTGATGTGAGACCGCAAACAAACAGCAAAGCTCCAAAAGACATGAAGCCGTGTGCGGTTGATGCATACCTCATTTTACAAGTGAGTGATTACGCGCTGCTTAGAAAAATAACACAAAATGCTAACGCATTCCTTTAGTCCCTCTTAGCCAGATTTGGTAGCTAGCAACTAGGAACTGGCTTTTCCATTCCGTAGCTAGCTACCAAATGGGAACAATTTTCGAAAATAATTCCTATCTTGTAACCAGAGTGTGTGTTGCCAGTGATGACATACGGATCTGAGACGTGGGCGCTAACGATGGGCCTCATGAGAAAACTCAAAGTCACTCAGAGGGCTATGCTCGGGGTTTCTCTGCGGGATAGAATTAGAAATGATGATATCCGCAGTAGAACTAAGGTTACCGACATAGCCCGAAGAATTGCGAAACTGAAGTGGCAGTGGGCGAGGCACATTGCTCGCAGGACTGATGGCCGATGGGGTCAGAAGGTTCTCGAATGGCGTCCGCGGACCGGGAGACGAGCTGTCGGTAGGCCTCCAACAAGATGGAGCGACGACTTGGTTAAGATCGCGGGATCGCGGTGGATGCGGAAAGCACAAGACCGGTCTGAGTGGAGAGCCTTGGGGGAGGCCTATGTCCAGCAGTGGACGTCTTTCGGCTGACATGAACCAGAATTGGTAGCAAGCTAAGCTACGAAATGCTTTTCCATCTGGTACTAGCTGCCAAATAGGAAAGATTTTCCCATCTCGTACCAAGATTTGCTAGCTAGTGTTTTCGAATCTTTTTTTATATTCGAATAAAGATATGGCGACCGGCTAAAACTCGGCAACAGGCGTTTTCCTAGAGATAAGACCAAGCTAGATCCATTTTTCATCCCCGAAAACCCTCGAAATCGTTGGAGCCGTTTTCGAGATCCCCGAAATATATATACAAGAATTGCTCGTTTTAAAGTATTAGATAGATAGATTTAAATAAATAAAAAAAACTTTGTCGTGAAACAGAAAAATCGCTTCACGTGATTTTTTAGCCTCCAAATTCTTACGAGGTGCGAAAAAATTGCGGCAACAACTAATCAAGAACATACCTACATTTTTTTACTATTGTGTTTTGCTTTAGGACATAATCCAGTTAGTGAATGGAGATGCGGCACACTGGTTAGTGGGTATCTCGGAAGTGCCAAAGACTTTTGGATTGGAACTTTTGGACACAGTCCTGACCGACTTCTCACCTGTATTTTTTAAGGTAAATATTTTAATAAAAGTGTTCATATTATTGTAATTTAAAAAAAAAGAAATTAATATATGCATTTTTGTTACAGATATCAGAATTTAGGTTTTTATTAAAAGAACACGTCTGCGCTTTGATAATAAGGCTCTTTTCACCAAACGTAAAGTACAGGTAAGTGAAGTTCTTTTTTCTTTTACGTATTGCTTTGTTTTAAAGTTTTTCCAATTGTGTTACAATAAATGTCAACGAACGTTTATTGAAGACTTTAAAAAAAAGATCACTTTTCAGTTCGTTGTATGTAGAAATAAGTTATTTATTTCGATATAATAAAATTCCAAAAAATATTATAAATGAAACGGATACAAAATTCAGATCTATTGTCAAGAAGACATTAATATCAAAGGCGTATTATAAAGTTAATGATTATATCATGGACAGGGATATTTGGAAATAATTCCGATCCGCATTAGCGATCCCTTCAAATAGCGAACCTACTGTGTTAAAAATAAAGTTGTGTTAAATACTTGTGATGTATCATATCATTTAATAATATTGTAAATCTGTTTTAAAAATATATATATACCTCGTTGAGTTTCTTACCGGATTCTTCTCAGCAGAGGTTTTTCCAAACCGGTGGTAGATTTTTTTTGACATTCATAAGTGCTTGTTATAGCCTTAATTCAATAAAGATATTTTGACTTTGACTTTGACTTTGATCGCTAATGTTTTTTGTCACCTGAGACATTTTTGCCATAAGAGTCAGTTGCTGTACACACACGCACAAACGTTCGCATTTATAATATTAGTAGGATTATTGACCACAGTAACATGTCTTTTTGCGCGCAGGGCTGCATTCACGTCTCTCCACATCCCGGGCGCGGCGCCGGCGGCGCAGGCGAGCCCGGGCGGGCCGGAGCGGCCGCACTACCCCGTCACCATGCGGCTGTTGCGGCTGGTCGCTGTGCTGGTGCATCAATACCACAGTCTGCTGGTGAGTGACTTCATCCACTGCTGAAAGACGGCCACTGGACAGTCAAGCGCAATGTCTGCCACAGCGGAATGAAAATAAAAATGTCTGACATGTTCAACCGGCCCTGGAGACAGAGTCGTATTAGATATTTAAGCACGTTTTGCTGTGTTAGATATTCTAGTATTGACAGGGCATTGGATAATGATTTTGATGTTTGAGTTTTATTTTTGTTATTATTATTTTTAATGTTTGACTCTGATTTAATAGTATTTAACTTTAATTATGCTTTTTTTCATATTTTTTTCCTTTTTGGCATTTATATCATGATTTTAATTCTGAGTTTTGATTTTATTAATTTAATATATTCTGTGTTTTATCTTAATTTTGTCTGATTCATGGTTTCTTGTAGTTTGAAATAAATGATTACTATTAGGTACTACTACTAAATAAAATTAATGGTTACTTAATGGTTGGTTATTGGTTGGTAAATGGTTACTATTAGGTATTAGGTAGGTGGTTTTGACGACCAGATGGCCTAGTGGTTAGAGAACCTGACTACGAAGCTTGAGGTCCCGGGTTCGATTCCCGTGTCGGGGCAGATATTTGTATGAAAAATACGAATGTTTGCTCTCGGGTCTTGGGTGTTTATATATATGTATGTATCTATCTATATAATTATATTTATCCGTTGCTTAGTACCCATAACACAAGCTTTGCTAAGCTTACTTTGGGACTAGGTAAATTGGTGTGAATTGTCCCCTGATATTTATTTATATTTATTTTATCAGCCTCTCCCAAAAAACGCCATGATGGCTGGTCCTGCGTTGCCCACATCCATCAGACTTCAAGCTTCAGGAGCCGCCATTATGCCATTCGACGTGACGCGCTACAATCAAGATTTGCTCACATTTAATAGCATATTGGGAAACGCGTGTTCGCGAAACTCGCGTTACTGCGCGTAAATAGATTACGGGCGGCTAGCCCTTCCAGATACCCACTAGCAATCAAAATAGATCTAGACTAGCCATTTCTATTTGCTTACAGGTGACGGAATGCGAGATATTTATGTCGCTGACGATTAAGTTCCTGGACCCGGACAAGCCCCTCTGGCAGCGGGCGCTGGCGTTAGAAGTGCTGCACAAGATGACCATACAGCCCAGTGAGTAGTAAACTGCCAAAAACGGCGGTTTATTTTAGTAATAAAAAAAACAATCCGTTTTTATCAAAAATTCTAAATTATTATTACCTGCTTACGCAAGAAACATTCCTAAAAACATTTCAGTACAGAAAACACAGGTATATAAACAGAGACTCTCTGAGGTAAGCAATAGGCGAAATAGCAATAGGCTCAATGAAGCTAATGAGGGCTATCGTTTTTTGTCTCACCAGATGGCGCACTGTTGCGTGAGGTTTTTAAGTGTGGCTTTCAGAGTCTGTTATTACGGGCGTTAAAACAAAGTTTAGATTAAAATCATATTTAAAACACCTTAAAACCGTACCATAAAAATATCCAGCAACCACAGTATTGCTTAGTCCCGTTTTTTTCCGAAAAAAAGGGAGGACAAAAGTTTCCGAAAGACAAAACTGTCTCAAAACACAGACATTCATTGCCCCGTAACGCATAATTGCCATAATTAATTTCAGGTTATGCAAAATATTCACAAAAAATCTTATTATAAATAAACCCGCGTAGCTCACCCAAAAACTATGAGATTTGACATTTCGGAGACCTCACGCTACACTAGCGCCTCTAGCGGCGAATTCATTCGCGATAGCCCTCATTTGATCATTTCGTCCCCCAGAGTTACTGGTGGCGTTCTGTTCGTGCTACGACCTGCGGCCGCACGCCACCAACATATTCCAGGACGTGGTGAACGCGCTGGGCGCCTACGTGCAGAGTCTGTTCGTGGCGTCGCAGGTCAACACGGCCAACGGTCAGTGCACACCTCATCATTATCTTTATACAGGGTGGCTCATTTAGATCGGTCAGTATGGGAAAAGTCTGAAACTATAAGACATACGAACATCTGTTCTTAATAATAAGAAAAACTGCATTCATAGAATACTCTGAACGGGAATCGAACTAGGTTGTTTTGAAAAATAAAATTTACATTTATTTCTATTTGAGGATATCGATAGTTTACCTACTCGTAAAACACGATATCTAATAGAATAAATAAAATGCATTGTATTTCTTATTCTTTAATGTAAATAAAATGCATTGTATTTCGGGTCCGGGTCCGGGTTCGATTCCCGAGTTGAGTACAGGTTTTTTTTAAGTATGAATGCAGTTTTTTTGTTACTAAAATCGATAACATGGGTCCTAAGAACAGATCTTCGTATGCCTTATAGTTTCAGACTTTCCCATACTGACCGATGTAAATGAGCCACCCTGTATACGTCCTGCTGTTGGGCACAGGCACTCTCACAATGAGAGTACTTAAATTAGGAAATTTTATGTTTAGAAAGCGTTATTAGACTATTTATTTATTTATTCTATAAATGAAAGCTTGACAATGCGTGTTATCGAACATAAAAACTAATTTGAAGCTACCTTTATATATAACAGAATTGCAAATGTTTGAAAGACATACTTCTCTCTGTTAATAATAATGAGATCAAAGTGGTTATAGTAAAAAAAAGCTTGTTAAAAACTGCCTAAGGGCGGTTTCAGACTAGCGTCATTACAGGTGCGGTTTTGTTTTCTTCGCGCGTGTAAGCGCATATGCCAAAAACGACCGTATAAAATAATATTATAGGCGCAAAGGCGCAGCAAAAACACTAATTTGAAACCGCCCTATAGATATCCTAAGATTAAATCATCGAAATATACCCATAAAATCCCTTCATTATCCTTCCCAAAACTCGACCTCTGGCGGCGCGTCGCCGTAACTCTCCTCCTGGGTGACGGGCACCGTGTGGAACTGCGCCGGCGCATCGCTGGACTCGTAGTCGGAGTCGGCTGGGGCGGGCTGGGGGTGATTCGGGTGGGCGGGGTACGCGGGGGCGGGGTAGTCCGTGTCCAATAATCCTTCGTCACGACGACCGACACTGGCTAAATAGAAATCGCACCTTAGTACTTTTATGGAAAGTATAATGAATACAATCAGTCATAAATATAATTATGTACGTTACCAAGGCGTCAAAATTATCTATATACACCTTTATCCCGCTAACCATAAGGTTGGTGTTTACCTACATACATTTGACTCGATGGTTGCATAGATATTTATTTATCCTCTACTCACTACTGTACAATCAGGGAAACTGATTCACGTACCAGGGTGGAACCTTTTAATAATCATTTTCACTGTGATTTTTTTGACAAAAGTACGGGATCTCAACATTATTTCAGTAGCACAAAGGTTGCACCTTGGTGTGATTCAGTTTGTTCGACTGTACCCGGGTGGAACATTTTCATAATTAATTTTGCTATGATTTCTTCGGCAAAAGTATGGGATGTCAACATGACATTAGTAGCACAAAGGTCAAGTTCAGTTTCCTCTACTGTACACAGGGCCTTAGTCCAAGAACGCATTATGTTTAGCGCGCTGTCCCTCTTCAAAGTATTGCTTGAAAAAGAGATGGCGGGCTAAATCCGGTCAGCCGTATTGGCTCTGATGCTCTGACGTTTTGAAATTTCATCGCGACATTGTGACCAAAATCAAACCTATAACGTATTAATTTATAATATAAAATTACTGTGATACCGTGATTTGGGTGGACAAAAGGTTGTGAATTCATTTTTGGTAATTAAAATTAAATGAGGTAAGTAAAATTTATTCAAAAGGTGTGTTTTATTTTCGTTATGTCATGGTTTGTTTACTTCATGTTTAGTTTTACTTTTACTGTAAAACGAAAAGATAAAGCTATCTTATTGGTTTCTTTGAATAATAGTAAAATTATATAATTGTTCTTATATCGCTAGTAATAAATTAAATATCGTTTTCAGATCAAAATGAGTATCATTTTGAAGACCGGTTTTGTGAGTATCACTTAATATAAAACTTCAACCACAAACCGTTTTATAAGGAAAATTGTTGCTGGACATGTCCCAGATGTAGAGGAATTAAGAACAAAACAGGGACAGTGTTCAATAATTTAAACTCGCATCATAACACAAACATCTATTACTAAAATTAGGTAGTTAAAGGCTATACAAATTGCTTTGTTAATGACAGATTCATATGAGTATGACAGATGACAGAGCCAGAACTATTTCTACTTTTGGCCACCATGAGCGCTGCCATAGATTTCATCACCCCCCTAGTACTTCGCACCCTCCCAATAGTGCGCACGTAGCCTTACGGTTAGAGCGCAGTCCGGTGTCAGTGAGGTTGGTCTCAGCTATCAGCAGAGTGTACAAATCCTTGAGCGACCGACATCTCTCCATGCACATAGCCAGCGTCGCGAACCGGTTAGAAATGGTCGACGAGTGACAGCCTAGACGCTCGCTGTAAATTTAAACTCTTATTTAGGGGCTGTTTCACCATCCATTGATTAGTGTTAACTGACGGTTAAATGTGATGCCGTCTCCGTCTATTCGAACAAAACAAGTAGAGACGGCATCACATTTAATCGTCAGTTCACCATTCACCATTCTCTGATCAGTTTGGCTTCATCTCCACTTTTCAACCAGGTAGGATAGAATCAATCACGGGTCAGTTTTAACACTAATTTTGTGTCACGTTTAAAGTTTCACCCTGTATGTCATATTCTTTGACGCATGGATCCGATACGTGGTGCTTCACTTGGTGCCTTATGAATAGACACAGAGTTAAATGATATTGTAACGGATAATTCACGTCTTAAACCGAGTTTAGCTCGACATGTTTCGGGGGGTTTCGGGGGTGTGCGTGTTGCGGCAGCCACCGAGTCGCGTGCTCCTGAGAAGAAGAGCGACGAAATAGCCCGAAACATGTCCAGGTAAACTCGGTTTAACACGTGAGTTATCCGTTACAATATGAATGAATGAATGAATGAAAGATTTATTAGAAACACACAATGCAACAACATTTTTACATAAATTACTTAATATAATAGTAGGTAAGTATGTTAATGCCTATTACAGTGTTGACTGTGGTCTCTAAAAGGAGTCCACTCAGAATGTGTCGCCGCAGATAGTGCAACGACGCTGATTTTCAGTGAATCCATATGACAATCACAAAACATAAACGTAAAAAATAACCTGCAAGAGAGAAGTGAAACACAGAAAGAGCAGTGTCTAAATAACAGTATTGAGTTGAGTTTTAGTTTTAATATAAATAAATAAATGTACGAAAATACGAATACGATTATGAATGTATAAATATAAATATAAACATAAATATAAATAAATATAAATAAATAATATCATTTAATATGAGTGAGTCTCAAGGTAGTTTCATGTTCAAATAGACACAGAGTTACTCGGCGGGCTATGGCGAGGGCTACGCTCTGGGTTTCTCTATGAGATTGAATCAGAAATAAGGAGATATAGAGGAATGGGGGTCCCGGACATAGCGAAGCGAATTAGCTGAATGAAGTGGCAATGGGTGGCCGTATAGCACATAGAACTGATGGCCATTGGGGCCGAAAAGTTCTCGAATGGAGACCACGAATCGACAAACGCAGCGTAGGACGCCCACCAACGAAATGGACGGATGACCTGGTTAAAGAGCTGATGGATGCCAACCGAAGCATCTGGAGGTATAGACCCACCATAGGGTGGAGGCCTATGTCCAACAATGGACGTCCTACGGCTGATATAATGACGATGATGATGACACATTCGAATAAAGATTCGTATTTTTATTCTAATTGAACTTATAACGCTACATGCGTAAGCTTTTTAGGGTTCCGTAGCCAAGTGGTAAAAAACGGAACGGAATGTTTTCGTCATGTCTGTCCGTCTGTCTGTCCGTCCGTATGTCACAGCCACTTTTTTCCGAAACTATAAGAACTATACGGTTGAAACTTGGTAGGTGATGTATTCTGTGAACTGCATTAAGATTTTCACACAAAAATAGAAAAAAAAAACAATAAATTTTGGGGGTTCAAACCCATACGTGTGGGGTATCTATGGATAGGTCTTCAAAAATGATATTGAGGTTTCTGATTTTTTTTTTTTGTAAACTGAATAGTTTGCGCGAGAGACACTTCCAAAGTGGTAACATAAGAGAATGATAAAACTAAAAAAAATATAATGATGTACATTACCATGCAAACTTCCACCGAAATTTGGTTTAAACGAGATCTAGTAAGTAGTTTTTTAATACGTCATAAATCGTAAAGTAAAGGAAACTTATATTATGTTACGTGCTGCTACGGAACCCTTCATGGGCGAGTCCGAATCGCACTTGGCCGCTTTTTTTACAATACGCACGTGCAGTTCTGTAGATGCGCGACGTAAGTCCAGACGGGCACGACGGGCTCGGGGCACTCGCCGACCGAATACCGCCGCGTGCACCGCACCTTGTCTAGGTAGTGCTTGTACGGGTCTGAGGATCATAAAAACATACACGATGTATTATTTATTGCCTTTAGTGAGCTCTCAATAGTTCAACGCAGTTGCATAGTATCCCGTGACAAATACATATAATGTAACCGTGAATCAGTAAAAACTGTTAATAACCTAACCATAAAAAATTCATTTTTAATACAAGCTGTACTACTGTACTTGTATTGTCACCCAAACTACATTTGCATACCGAATTTCAAGTTGATGCTATTAACTGTTGAAGAGGTCCGTCCTGCGGAGACGATCCTGGCTGAACTACCAGGATGCCGCTACTAGATTATTGCATTGTCACGTGATTTACATACGTATTCCAAATTTCAAGTCAGTCTGACTACTGGAAGTTGGTCAAATTTAACTTGCAAGATTTGATTACAGACAGATAGACAACGGGACAGGTGAAACTAAATAAAAACTTGTAAAATACAGTGCATTTAACCTTTCTTCGGTAGAGGGGGCGGTAACGCTGCTAAGATTACTGAAACGAGGATAGTATAGATAAGTAATGTGAATTTCATTTTGTAAGACAGCGTCTTGAGCGTGACCAAGTAGATTTTTCCCGATGAAAAGTAACACAAACTAAATCACCTTACTATGAAATAAAACATGGATGCAAGTGGCGAGTTGCCATTCATTGTGGCGTTCTAAGGGGGAGGCCTTTGTTCAGCAGTGGACGTCTTCTGGCTGATGATGATGATGATGAAATAAAACAACAAAGAACAACACTAATTTAGTGTGTTGTTTGAAACTTTCGGACACAAACTAAACTTTAAATAAAAAAAAAACTAGGAAATTAATTAATTCCGCATTTTATTACGAGGAAACGTGCACCGATACAATGCTGATAAAGCACATGATATCTGACAAAGCACATGTCAACTCGTTTAGTTCTACAGTTAGTTTTAGATTGTTTTTCTACTTTTGTAAAAACCTATTTGTTATTTTTTGTAATTGTGTGTAAAAAAAAAGTAATAACAGTTAGACAACTCAAAATAAATATTTATATATGAGGTTGAACTACATTGTTAAACTTCTCCTTTAACCCCCGACGTTAAAAGAGGGATGTTATAACCTTGCTGCGCCACAAAATAAGTATGTAGTTTCCTGACGACATTGAAATTTTCTGACTACAATTCCATGCTAGTTTTTATGTCAATATGTTTATTTTAAAAGAAAAGTAAATGATGAAAGAAGAGGACAGGGGAAGTAATGACAGAGTAAGAGGCACGGGAAAAGAGAAGAGAGAAAGAAAGAGAGAGAGATAGGGGAGCAGTAGCTCACCATTTCTTATCTTAAAAGCTTTTTACTAACTTGCAATGTATGTTAATGTGCGAGTCAAATCTTGCAAGTTAAATTTGACCCATTTCCAGTAGTCGGATTGTCTTGAAATTTGGCATACTTACGTAAATTGCGCGACAATACAATAATCTGGTAGTGACATACTGGTAGTCCGGCCAGGATCGTCTCCGCAGGACGGAACTCTTCAACGGTTACTGGCATCGACTTGAAATTTGGTATGCAAATGTAGTTTGGGTGACAATGCAAACACATTTAACAAAAAGTACAGGCAGCAAAAAAAGTTTGTATTAAAAACGAAATTTTTACAAAAAACTTATTTTAAATTTATCTGTAATTATTTTTGTACCTACTCGAAAATGTATTGTATGTTTGATCATTTTCCTTCAGGAGCATCGGGAATTCCACAGCAGTCAGGCTTCTACTGGAAAGGAGTGTGGCTGCCGCTCTGCGTGACCTTCGAACCAGGCACCGCTAAATCTGTGTAGTAAGTATTCATCATCATCATCATCATCTACGTCCCAATGTTAGGCACATTCTATATCTTAGAATGAGAGCGCTTGGGTCGTAGTTCCCACACGGGATCAGTGCAGATTGGTAACTTAAAGTATTAACAGTCGGTAATATCTCTGCACCTCGCTGTCTGAGATACGGTCCCCACACGCTCGGGCCACCTAGTATGTTAATATTTGAATTTTATTGCTATGCAGTTATTTGGTGGTCGTTTTAAATTAAAATGCTACAATTTTTGGTGGTCTTTTTTTAGGGTTGTTAAAACTGTTGGTTTGGTGTCATTTCTATAATATTTTTTTTTGTTATAGTTTGGTTTTAATTTTACTTTAAAAATAGAAGGTACCTATAATTTCGATGGTCATTTCTTTTTTTGGTGATAGTATTCTTTGGTACGAAATGTTATAATTAATATTTGGAGATTCGTTAATCATTCTCTTCCAACAGCCTGGAGATGCTAGATCGGAGCGAAGCGCCCACCATCCAGGACGGTTATGGCATCTCCGTCGCGTACGCATGCCTCATGGAGATCATCAGATCCATCGCTATCACTGTCGAAGGGCAGGAGTACTTCCGGTCAGTGGCAGGGAAAGAAAATAATACTTACCTACTATTGATATAGTCCCAAAGTAAGCAAAGCTATGATGAGAAAAAGCGGCCAAGTGCGAGTCGGACTCGCGCACCGAGGGTTCCGTACAGTCAAGGGCATACGTAAATATCAAAGTCATAGTCAAAATATCTTTATTCAACTTATGAATGTCAAAAAAAACTACCACCGGTTCGGAAAAACCTCTGTCGAGAAGAATCCGGCAAGAAACTCAACGAGGTATATTTTTTAAACAGATTTACATTTATATATGTACGGGCCATTTATAGGGGCCAACCATAAAGTAAGTCACACCAATTTTGGCCATTTTGCCCCCTCCCCCTGTTGGAACTTTTTGGTGTTATGTAAACCTAGTTATAAAGCTTTGTTTCTTCTAGTTGTGACAAAGTCACTCATTATTCTTTTGCTTGTCGCGTAGCACGTTATTTTTGAATACATTTTCTTTTCTTCAGTTTAAAGCTTGTTTTACCTAAAACTATACAATATCTATCACCCCCTTGGCACACCTATTGCTACGAAAATTGCAATTACTTAATTCCTGTGTCACAAACCCTTGGTCCGCCCCTCCTAAAATGGATGAACAATTAATAGAGATTTTACATGAGTACGTTAATTTCCAGATTACAAGAAATGTATGCGGATATCCAAAATGAAGGCGAAGAGAAAGAAATCAATTCAAATAAAAATAGCAATCATGAAAAAGGTAATTAATTTATCAATTACTAGCTGTTGCCCACGACTTTGTATGTTATGAAGGAACTGTACAATTTTCCGAGATAAAAACTGTCCTATTTTTTCCTCAATATTCATTTATTCAGACAACAAAATACAGTGTTAGTATTTTTATAACAACTAAGTTAGTATAAATATTCGTTTATAGATCATTTATGCCTTTCTCAGATTCTTAAACATTTCCGTGTCAAATTTCTTTACAATCGGTCGAGTATTTTAAAGCGTGAAAGCGTAGGTAACAAACAAACATACATTTATATTTACATTGTTAATGAGACTTTTTAAGAGGATATTCTGTTTTTTTTCTTCAGAGGTGAAGACTGAAACCAGAGAGATTACGAATGATGTGCACAGCGAGAAGGCGGATCAGAACTCAAATGTGGTCGAAGATATAATCGAGGATGTGGAGGAAAAAGAAAGACAGCTGAGGTTACAGGTAAATTAGTCGTTTTAGAAATCGCTCGTTTAAAATTCTGGAATGTTTCAGGGTATTATTGGGTTAGTTTGAATGACATAAACGCCCCTGTAAAGGTTTTTCGTTGAATTTTTTGACTTGAAAGTGTATTCGCGCCTACGAGTATCGCATTCACTGCTACCTGACTTCCACAAGTGCCACCGACGCACATGTGCGTTCAAAATGTATGAATCAGTATGACAGCGGCACTGGGCGAAGTTCCGAAAACGCATATGTGCGTCGGTGGCAGTGAATGCGGTATCACTCAGGACTCTTTGAACATCGATCAATACGTATATGGAAACATTTTTTTAATGTTATATTTTAACGAGGCTTTAGGGTACCAAATGTGACTATGTATGCCTCATGAGGAACTTCATATACATGTGATACTCTCCCTCGTAGAATCAGCATCGCATCTTCTGAAAGTGGACGACTAAGAATCACATTTACACCTCCTACCAGGAAACATGTTAACTACAATTAAAAAGTCTTGCATGAGTAAATGTTCAGAACAACTAGAGCTTAAGGGGATCCATGCCCCAATGACCTTCGATCTGAACCTTAGTTTTATAATTATTTTTGTAGCTTATTATATTAACAACAACGGCTTTAAGCAATATAGTATCCCATATTTACTTCAAAGTTCATTGTTTTCGAGATAATTGTCATCAAAGTTGAACAATTTTAGGCCAAAAAACTGGTTTTCTGGGCATAACTTTTGTGTCAATTAGTTTCAAAAGAAAACCCTCGACCAGTTTTTAGAGACGTCAAAGACAAACCCAAATATATAGATTTCGTATATGTTAGATCTTTCATGTCAATAGAGATACGAAATAAGTGTTTTTTCAGACAATGTTTAAAAAAATCATACAAAATTAAGTATTCATTTTTTTTTTTCAAAATCCGGTAAACAAAAATGGGGATAAAAGATTGGAGAACCGATAGCCGTTTGACTTATAATTCTATCTGTAATGCAAAAGTAGGAGATACGATTGAAAACTTGTCAAAAATCGATGAAAACCTCGGGTAGCCCCTTAAGACAATCCAAAGCAAAGACATGTGCTAGAATGTGTATGTGGACACCAGGGCTGACTGTGTTTTTGTTGCAGCTCCTCAAGTCTTCGTGGTGCGGGCTGGTGTGGGGGCTGTCGGTCCTGGCCGAAGCCAGTATCGGCGAGCTCGAGAACATACTCCGGGCCATACAGACCCTGGCGAGGGTCAGCGGGAAGGTGAGTCATCCAACGAGTTAGTTAGTTATAAGTTGATACGAGTAGCTTAGTGGTTTGATCTACGGCCTCTCGAGCGGAAGATTGTGTGGTTCAAACTCAGGCTCGCACCATTGAGTTTTTCGAAAATCATTTGCCTGGCAATTCGCGTGGGAACTCCCAAGCCCACTTATTTTGAGAGGAGGCCTGTGCCCAGCTGTGGGACTGAAATTGTCAGCAAATTCCATTTTATTGTTTACCTCTAGTTGAAAATATCAATATTTTTACAAGCTTTTCTGTAACTCGCCCTTTTTATTTATTTATTTTTTTGTTTGGGTCAAATCTTAGAAGCTAAATTTGACCCACTTCCAGTGGACCGATTGACTTGAAATTTGGCATACTTATGTAAATCTGGTGACAATGCAATAATCTGGTAGTGAAATTCTGGTAGACCGGCCAGGATCGTCTCTGCAGAATGGAACTCCTCACCGGTTAATGGCATCGACTTGAAATTTGGTACAGAAATGTAACTTGGATGACAATGCAAGTACATATTAAATATAATGACCCATACATATACATATACATATTAAATATGATGAATTTAATATGAGTGAGTCTCACGGTAGTTTCATGTTCAGAAATGCAAGTACAGTCAACAAAAAGTACAGTCAGTAAAAAAAGCTTGTACTTATTAAAAATTTAATTTTTAACAAAAACTTATTTGATTGGCATTAAGTTTTAAATGCTGATAACCAAAATGTGAGGTGGGTGTTACCAGGTGGGGCACACGGTGGGGCGGGACGCCTGCATCAGCGCGCTGTGCCGCGCGGCGCTGCCGGCGCAGTACTGCGTGCCGGCGCTGGGCGCACTGCCGTGCCCCTGGCGGCGCGAGCCCGCCGCGCCCGAGCCCGACCACCGCCACCAGGTGGTCTGGGTGGGCACGCCGCTGCCCGCCGCCCAGCCCGCAGGTACACGCTGGGCGCACTGCCGTGCCCCTGGCGGCGCGAGCCCGCCGCGCCCGAGCCCGACCACCGCCACCAGGTGGTCTGGGTGGGCACGCCGCTGCCCGCCGCCCAGCCCGCAGGTACACGCTGGGCGCACTGCCGTGCCCTGGCGGCGCGAGCCCGCCGCGCCCGAGCCCGACCACCGCCACCAGGTGGTCTGGGTGGGCACGCCGCTGCCCGCCGCCCAGCCCGCAGGTACACGCTGGGCGCACTGCCGTGCCCCTGGCGGCGCGAGCCCGCCGCGCCCGAGCCCGACCACCGCCACCAGGTGGTCTGGGTGGGCACGCCGCTGCCCGCCGCCCAGCCCGCAGGTACACGCTGGGCGCACTGCCGTGCCCCTGGCGGCGCGAGCCCGCCGCGCCCGAGCCCGACCACCGCCACCAGGTGGTCTGGGTGGGCACGCCGCTGCCCGCCGCCCAGCCGCAGGTACACGCTGGGCGCACTGCCGTGCCCCTGGCGGCGCGAGCCCGCCGCGCCCGAGCCCGACCACCGCCACCAGGTGGTCTGGGTGGGCACGCCGCTGCCCGCCGCCCAGCCCGCAGGTACACGCTGGGCGCACTGCCGTGCCCCTGGCGGCGCGAGCCCGCCGCGCCCGAGCCCGACCACCGCCACCAGGTGGTCTGGGTGGGCACGCCGCTGCCCGCCGCCCAGCCCGCAGGTACACGCTGGGCGCACTGCCGTGCCCCTGGCGGCGCGAGCCCGCCGCGCCCGAGCCCGACCACCGCCACCAGGTGGTCTGGGTGGGCACGCCGCTGCCCGCCGCCCAGCCCGCAGGTACACGCTGGGCGCACTGCCGTGCCCCTGGCGGCGCGAGCCCGCCGCGCCCGAGCCCGACCACCGCCACCAGGTGGTCTGGGTGGGGACGCCGCTGCCCGCCGCCCAGCCCGCAGGTACACGCTGGGCGCACTGCCGTGCCCCTGGCGGCGCGAGCCCGCCGCGCCCGAGCCCGACCACCGCCACCAGGTGGTCTGGGTGGGCACGCCGCTGCCCGCCGCCCAGCCCGCAGGTACACGCTGGGCGCACTGCCGTGCCCCTGGCTAGTGCTAGTGGCAACAACGACAGACACAGAGTTTCTGATAAAATTATCAGAAGGCATGCAGTGACAAATACAATGATATCCCTGACCTCGACCACGACTTAACCTAATGTTAGTACCGGTGATAATCTTTGACCTCTGCGGCATCTTTGACTAATTGTGGACGCGTTCTCTTCAGGCCAGCAGCAGTCGTTCGTGATGGTGACGTCCCGGCACGTGACGGCGATGAAAGCGCTGCTGTGCGCGGCGCAGAGAGACGGCGACAGCATCCAGCAGGCCTGGCTGCCCGTGCTCACCACGCTGCAGCACCTGGTAACTCTTGCGCGATCAACAGTCACCAGCACTGGTGTGGTGTGGCCCGGGCCGAGATAGCGAACGAACCTGTATTTACCCAATTTCGACGCTGAACTCTTGGCTGATCACGGGTTTTATGAGGTGTAATGGATGTAATGGGCAGTTGACTAGTACGGTCGAGAAAACTGATTCACGACCAGGGTGGAACCTTTTCATAACCAATTTAGGTAGGTAGATAGGAACTTTAATCTTCATAACAAAAAACATCGCTCTATAACACGATCTTTATAAAAACAAAACAATAAACTGTAAAAAGAAAAAAAATGTAAACAATAAAAATTTAAAATGTTAATATAGCAAAACGAAAAGTTACAAAACAGACAGAGATACCACATTGTATACAGGGAGACATGAAATGAAGATACATTGCTGACTCAGCGTAATTTCGCTATAATTTCTTTGGCAAATGTATGGGATGTCAACAGGATATTAGTAGTCTAAAAGTACCACACTGGTACATCATTCAGTTTCGACGCACAACGATGCGCGACAAAGTTTTTTTGATAACTGTTTTTAATTTTTCATGGTTCACACTGCAAAAAGTAAAGTATTTATTCCTTTTTCCTCTATAAAGTCTTAGTTCCATGAGAATTTCGCAAAATCTGTTCTTATTCCTTGTCTACACAATAAAAAAACATTTAATCTGTAAGCGGGCCGCAAAGGGCTTTTTTTACATGTTACTTTCAACGTTTTTGTCAATAATTTTAGGTGTGGATCCTGGGTCTGAAGCCTTCTACCGGCGGCAGTATGAAGGCGTCCCGCGCAAGCGCAGACGCGAACGCCGTGATGAGCACATCCGCTGTCATGGCCGACCTGCCCGGTAAGTCCTATACTCCAATTTTTTGAAGTTTTGTTGTCAATTTCTTAACCTGTGTTTTTAATGTGTAACTCCCGCATCGACATAATCGCATTCACAAAAGATATGGCAAATGCCATAATGCACACACACACACACACTAAAAACTCACAAATCTTTGTTATATAAAGACTTTGTATTTAATAGTCGAGGTATGCCCGATTGTTTCGTGCCAATCTTTGGCTCCTTTTCAAGGAGAGCTCAAAGTCTACTGTGAACTGAGCGCCAGTGCAAGAGCAAGAGCTACTCGCTAAAGTCTCGTCCACACTATCCACTTGCGCAGTAGACAAAACCGTTTTCCAGCTCGGGGGTATTGGTGGATTAGCTCGAAAGATGTCGAGCATACCTCGACTAAAATAATATGTGAGTGACCAGTCTTTGATAATAATTACTTCTGTGTCTTACTGTTGTTTTAATTCAATCAAAGGTAAAGATTTTTGTCAAAATTACGCTAAAGTTTTAGTGCGTGTTGTTCTTCGTTGTTATTGTTAGTATGTATGTTATTTTTTTATTTGCGCATATTGTATTTAGGGGTTATTTGTAGAAACTAGATCAAATAAGGCTGCGACTACACCGCTGTTTAAAAAACGGTGACTGTACGGAATCCCAGTGACACATCGTATACGCACCGTTTTTATTGCATGCTCTCCACACCGCTTCTTAAAATACGCAAACGGTGCGGAATCGCAGTAACGTGCCGTAAACGTCAGGATTTTACCGCACGCTCTCTATGAGAAGTTCACGCCGTTTGCGTATTTTGAGCAGTGGTGTGGAGGGCATGCGATAAAAACGGTGCGCATACGATGCGTCACTGCGATTCCGTACCGTCACCGTTTTTTAAGAAGCGGTGTGGCCGCTCCTTTAGAAGGTTTTTTGAATTATTTTTCTTCTTAGTCGTTTTTTTTTTAAGAATATGACAATAATTTAAATAAAAGTGAATTTAACCCTCATGTACGAGTATCGTGTGTCTTGCACGAATATCGATGTCACTAATATTTTATTTTCAGCCGAAATGACTCGAAAATGTAATGCAGGGGCCATATATACATTTTACTACGTTTCATATACAAAATCTATAAAAAAAATATTGTGTTGGTGGTGTCAAACACCCTATTGTTGGTTATGGGCATTGAATGGTACGGTGAAAAGGTCGAAGACCATCAGTCCCTGTCTTCCCCCTATGGAATAAGTGACAAAATGTATGAATGGCCTCTTCCATCAACGTAAGCTCGCGGCACAGTGTAGTCCGTATGTATGTCCACATTCACATTTTACAGGTCAGCAAGTTCCGGTGGCCGAGTCACTCGGAGTCATGAGTGGTATACACACATACTATGTATTGGTTTATGTGTATCCATTTGAAATGTAAACATACGGGGTTTTACTTTGCGGAAAGGCGTTACTTTGCGGAGGTCCATATCAATGAACTAAAAGAATTTCTTTGCTCACCCGCGACCTTATGATAGCCAAGTTTATGCAAAATATGCGTGTTCAGTCAGTTCCTCCACATCACACAAAGCACACACAAATCACACAAACCCATGGGTGGTGATAGATGCATCTATCACCACCACCGCACTTTTGTCACACGTTTCACACGTTTTTGAGATATTGACCTTTGAAGTGACAAAGTCGGGGGTTGTCCTACTTTTTGTTGGTAAGGTTAGGTTATTTTCTCTAAATCCAATAATTGTTCAGTTTTTTTTATAAAACAATCCTAAGTTAACCTATAGTTTTCTATAAGATGACCATTTAAAAATTTCAGAAAAATTTAAGATTTCAATAGGAAGAATAAATAATGATAAACGATGATTCAAGGGCGGATCCACCGTTGTGGGCACGATGAGCATGCACACAACCCTAATGGACCTAATGAACCTTTTTTTAGGGTCGGTTCCGCGCCTGTGATTCGCACAAACATTACAGTATGACTAGCGAAAAGTATGCGAACTTTGGTGCTCACGCGTTGGCAATAAGGCCTCAGATTTTAAAACGATCAATTTGTTTCCCTTTTACCATGAATGTCCGTATGGTAAAGGTTTCGAATGGATACACGCGTAGGGATTGCTGGCTTGTGTCCGTCACGCGCACTGGGATGGAGCTTGCTGGCCTCACTGTTTTGTTTTTGCGCACTTTGTATTGTCCCCGGGAAATACGAATTATAAGTATACTGGGATAACTTTTTTTTGTATTCGACTGGATGGCCAACGAGAAAGTGGGTCTCCTGATGGTAAGAGATCACAACCGCCCATAAACATCTGCAACACCGGGGGTATTGCAGATGCGTTGCCAACCTAGAGGCCTAAGATGGGATACCTCAAGTGCCAGTAATTTCACCGGCTGTCAAATTTGCGATTCTAGTACAGAGAAAGCTTTAAAATTGTACAGAAATGGCGAAATATCAAATATTTTGCTCACTATTTTTTTATGTGTTTATTTTTTATAGGAGTACGGTTAATGTACGCATATTTATTTACCCGGAATGTACGACACTAATGTACGACCTTATTATTCGTCATCGTCGTCATGTAGGGACACAGCGTAGTCAGCTCATATACGAGTGCAAGTGCACTAGAATATGTGCTGACACAGTGCTAACGCTCCTGGAACCGGGGACGCGGCGGGGGGAGCACGCCGCGAGCTTTAGTTAGTAGTTACCAACTATATCAAGGTCAATCTTTTCCTTTGAAGAATGCCAGTACTCATATAGAACCCGCAAGTAGCCGTAGGACGTGCACTGTTGAATATAGGCCTCCTCGGAGAAACCCAGTTGCTTCGGTTTAAAGCGGCCTGCATCCATCGTGAACACGCGGCTTTATTATCTATCCATCTCGTTGGTGGACGTCCTACACTGCGCTTGCCGATCCACGGTCTCCATTCGAGAACTTTTCGGCCCCGATGGCTATCTGTTTCCCGTGCTATATGGCCTGGCCTTTGTCAATGAGGGCTACCGCTTTCGCCCTCACTAGTTGGCGCCACTGTAGACAAAGGTCCTGCCTGAAGTATAGTGGTTATAGTTTGTTATTACGGGCGTGAAAACAAAATTTACATTTAAATCATGTTTAATACATTAAAACCGTGTCATAAAAATATCGAGCATGCCACAGTGTTGCGGAGTTTATTCAAAAAAAAGGGAGGACAAAGGTTTCCGAAAGACAAAACTGTCTCAAAACACAGACATTCAGTGCCCTGTAACGCATATTTGCCATAATTAATTTCAGATAATGCAAAATATTCACAAAATTATTCTAATTGTAAATAAATCCGCGTAGCTCACCCAAAAACAGTGACATTTGTCATTTTGGAGACCTCTCGCTACACTGGCGCCTCTAGCGGCGAATTTATACGCGATAGCCCTCATTCAACGAGCATTGATAATTCATGCTCTTACGCAGTATTCCATAAAAGGGCACGAATTATCAGGTCATTCATTATTCTCAAACATTCCGGGCCGACATATTCGGTCGTACATTAACCGCACCCTTTTATAGCGCAGCTTCTTCATGTATATGTTACTTGTATTGTCTATGATTTGTATGTACACGCTCTGCACTAATGCTATTTAATTTAATATTTGAAATTGCGTTTGGTTTGGTTCTGTTCCGGATATAAAAAACTGACCGAAAATATATCAAAATATATAAAGGGCTCTTTCGAGATCCTATACATTTATTTATACAGAGTAATTGTTTTATTAAATGAAGATCAATTAAAGAAAATTAAGTTCAATTAAAACTTATTTTGATATAATTTTATTTCGACCGAATCTGAATTAGTACTTAATCAGAAACAAAGGGTTTTTAGAGGTTATTTTTAATTTGATAACCTATCTTAAAAGTTCGTTTTTAAACCAATTTTTGACGAGTAACGTAACTTGAGTATTACATCGTCACCGAAGCTACATGAGCGAAACTTCAAAATAATCGAGTCTTGGGATTTGGATAAACGTCTAGTAGCACGTTAATTTACACTGTTAGCTAGAAGTGAAGATAATACAAGGATTCTCCTTATTATAAAGTCGGTTAAACCTTTTTGTCTTTCTATATTAAAATTTTAAGTCAACAGCTTTTCAACGATAGCAAGTATTGCTAGAAAGGCACAAGTCGAAGGCAAAAGAACTTTTGTCTGAGATCTTCATTGAATACAATAATTACTCGCCCGGTCAGACTGTACCCTCCGCCTCATAACAACCAACACGGAACCCTAATTCCAGCTTTGTCAGCGATGCTGTCAGGCGTGTTTGAATCTTCAAAGAACCTGGATGACGTCGCGTTGCATCATCTTATTGATGCGCTTTGCAAGCTCAGCAACGAAGCCATGGAACTGGCGTACTCCAACAGGGTAAGTCAATGATGATCATTCATCACCCCAGCATATAATATGTGTATGTTTTTTATATATAAGAGAGGGAAAACGAGCATGCGGGTCACCACTGCCCATGGACACCTGTCAACACGAGGGGTGTCACAGGTGCGTTGCCGGCCCTTTGAGAGACTGACGATTTTCGTCCCACTGCTGGGCACAGGCCTCCTCTCAAAATGGGCCCAGTGCGGATTGGGATGATGAACATTAATATATTTAAAAAAATTAAGAAGGTCCATGATGACTTAACTTAATTTTACCCTACTAGCTATACGCCAATGTCTCAAAACGACTTTGTATCAAAATGCCTAAATAGAACATGGCTAATAGAATTGCATAAAATCTTTGCACCTCTTCAGTGGACAGGGAGTTGATAAATAACTAGCTTAAAAAATCATACAAAACTGGTAAGCAAAGCGAAGAGGAGCAGGCAAACGGAACGGTGAAAAGATTGCTAGCGGGGAAGCTCCGCGAATGCAATAGTACATTGTGTCTTAAAGGCGTTAAATGAGGAATTACGAACGAGAGTCTATTAGAAGCCCGAAGCCGGAGACTGCGGGCTTTAATGAGTCGATGTTACCGCCCGTGCTACATAATGTTTTTCATCACATTTGCTAGTAAAATTGTATATTTGTAAAAGAGCCCCCCCCTCCCCGCAGCATGTGCCCGACCAGCACGCCATGCAGTAACAAACTCATTTACCGACCCTGGGCTTCATGACAAGAAAATTAGTACGGGCAATGACTCATTTATCGACCACGGGTTTCATGACAAGCACATTAAGGTCGAGTGTTTTATTTGGGGGGTTGCAACCAAGGTACACGACACTGATTACGAGCAACTGTGATGAAAAATCAGTTTACAACTCTGCTCCACGTTACATTCTCGCTCCGCACCGCTCTAGCCCCGCACCTATAGACAGACATAGCCGCACTCCGCTCCGTATTACCGCATCTCCGCTTCGCTTCAGTAGACGGGCTGTCTTAAACTTATGGCACACAATTCTGCTATTAATTCTATGAAACTTAATGCCATTTCATCTCGTATTTAGCATTTTTAATTTTTCAGGAGCCATCGCTGTTTGCCGTCGCGAAGCTGCTAGAGACCGGTCTGGCCAACATGCACAGAATAGAAGTCATGTGGAGACCCATCACCAATCATCTTCTAGAAGTAAGTTAAAATAAAAATGGTTCTTTCAATCTTTATTTCCTGATTTTCAAGGTTCCGTAATCCTGTAAGGAACCCTTATACACGGAATGAAAGATGGCGCTGTTTTAATAATAAATTGGTCTTAAAAAATAAAAATAAAGTATACTCAGCGGTACAAAATTTGGCCCTCGACATACAAAATTATCTATACTGTAAAACATGTGAGGGCCAGATTTTTTGCCGCACAGTATATTTTTTTATTAATAATTGTATTCTTTTTTTTAGGTGTGCCAACACCCCCACATACGAATGAGAGAGTGGGGCGTCGAAGCGATAACGTATCTCGTGCAGGCTGCCTTCCAGTATCATCACAATCACCCAGCACTCGTCAACGAGGTATGCGAGTGTTGGTTCACTCTCCAAATGAATTAAAAGCACGGAATAAAGAATAACAACAGGATACACACTTTGAAATCTTCATCTTCACTTCTGAAATTGTAGCGTAATTATACTTCGTTTTCTTTAGCATTAGAAAAAAGGTAAACAACTTTACGAGTCTTTTTATTGAAAAACGTTTAAAAAAACAGTAACTATTACTTATGATACCAAAATAATGTAAATGATCATATGTCCTTGCTAATTGTTACATATTTGCTGTGACTTATTTTTCAAAATTGTTATTCAATACAAATAAACGTCAAGATCGCTTACCTTCTTTCTAATGCTAAAAGAACGAAGTATAGAACTTTACGAGAACAGCATATCGTTGAGTGAGAGTCTATTGTACAGGTATGTGCTGCCATCTAGCGTGGAATAGATAATTGACAACTGTTTATAGAAAAAACATTACCAGTCACCAGACAGATGTCTCCAAACAAAATATTACATTGTAAAATTAACTGCGAACGCTCTTAGATTCAACACAGCTGACTATGAAATTGATGTATTTATGATCTGCGTATTTCGTTGCTATGCAACTTCCTCCTGTTTTTTCTATTCCGTGGTGGAACTACAGCCTTATTACCTTGTTCCTCCGCTATCATACGTGCTTGACAGTTACGTCTGTGCGACACATGTACGTTATCATGCAGAACCTGACCTCCTCCACTTCCACATAAATCGATACATAAGACAAGATCCAACAATCACAAACACAAAATGTTTACGCGTTTCAAACTCTCTTCGAGTTCATTTTTAAGGCACACAGCCGTGTTGTTTGTAGGCTCGCGAACGGCTGCTACTAGAGCCGCTGGCGGAGTTGTGCACGGTGCGGCACTGCGACGTGCGAGCGAGACAGCTGGAGTGCGCGGCGCGGCTGTTGCACTCGCGCGGGGAGCAGCTCGGCGCCGCCTGGCCGCTCATGATGGAGGTCATCTCCGGGATCTCTTCGCAACACAGGTGGCCAATCAATCAATCAATCAGTCAGTCAATTTTATTGTAAAGCTATTCACCAAAGTGAATACATAACAGTGGGCCATCTTCGAACGAAGATCTGTCTAGCTATGTCCCCTAGTCACAAGGGCTTTGAAAGGACAGGGGGTGGGAGGGAATACGGAAAAATATGAATTAACACAAAGTGGGAGGGGGGGAAATTTCGTGTGATTCTTGACTCTTGCTAGTCAACAATTTCGTTACCCGCCGTGGCAATTTCAAAACTAGATATTATGTCTTGCTAGCTTTGATCACACTGCCGGCGAGAACTCTTTCTCCACTATTTTTTCACAATGACAAGAGCTATCAAAATTAAAACTATCAGCGACACTCTCTTGGCAGTCAGAATCCACGCGGAGAGAACAAACAGCTGTCACTTTACTCTACAGTGTGAATGATTGCTCATCGCGCTCGTACACTCGCTTACAGCCCAGTGACAAAACTATAGGAACTACGCCCTCGCTTCTCGCTGCTCGCCAACTCGTTTCTAGTATCTAGCTCTACTCCCCAGGCAGCACACAGTCATATAACTGGCCAACAATTAGCCTTATGCAGGATTAAGCTTTATTATATATGTATAGAAGCTGTGTGTATTACCAAGTTCTGTATTAAAGTTGTTTTTTGTTATGATAATGCTATTAGCTGAGTTAGTTCTGTAATTTGCCGATTTTATTTCTTAAAGCTGAATAGTCATCATAAATAGACCTGTTACTCAAGAGTTTGTGTAACCTTTTGTATAACACTGGTATAAGATTCTATTATCCAGCAGAGTACTGAATAATTGAGGTTCTGTTCTCTTTTAGCTGTATTACACACCACATCTTGACAGTTACACAGCTGCTGTATAAAGTAGGGTGTGGTTCCTGTTATGAAGCATATAGTTAGTTAACAGAATTTAAGGTAGCTGTTATAACTACTTTATGCCGCTTTAAGTACGAAATTACTGTCATGTGCAGCTAACTGGGGTAAAGCAAAAGTAACAGATTCTTATGCAGAAGTTGGCTGAGTATTCACGAAAAGTAGACATTTTTTAAGCTAGCAGAACTATTTTGCAATATTTGTCAGCATTTATGCGGCTAGTAGTTTGACATTTCGATTTCGTGCGCGCGCTTATACTTAATATTAAAGTGTGTTGTGTAAATGCCGCCTATCAAAAAAAATGCTAAAAATATACTGTGGGTTTTTCATTTATTTTATGACTGAATCCTAATTGTTTGATTTATATTACGAGTGTGTATGATTATAGAACAGTTATCGAAAATATGTTGTGGGCAGACCACTTTAAACCAGAGAACATCTGAATAAGTGGACACATAAGGTCTGTTATGCAGACATTAGACGAGGAGCCGCTGTGCAAGCAGACTTTATTCAGAATGAGCGTCGCCATAATGAATAACATAACCTATTAAATGATGAGAAATTTTATACTCGAAAACTCAATTATGATAACGAAATCGGTATAATATTCTTGTAAAAAGTATTACAAGGTTACTTTTGAACCCTCAAATGGTATAAAAACATAAAAAATATTTCACTCGTAAAAATAAACCAACGACGAAATGTTGTTTATTTCTCAAAAACCTGGCTTATCAGGTAGCGCGTAAAAATTTTGCACGAAATGTATATATGAATACACGGTAAAGTTGCATGCGCACCTACAATTTATTATTTCTAGCACAAATAAGCGTATAAAATTATTTACCGCTAGAACATTAAAATTTGGCCATTTATTTTCTGCTGCTGTCACTCACCAAACAACGCATGCACTTTTAATTTATTTTTGTGTTCGATTATGTCAACTTCAAATTTAATTCGAATAAATTCTTGATAAATGTTCTGAAATAAGCTTAAAGCTGTGTATCATCTGAATATCTGAGCTTTGAAGGACTAAGCATATAGTTCATTCATCATTCATTCATCTTCTGGATAACAGAGCTGTAATACTTGCATAAAAGAACAAAATGCTTTTATGCAGAAGATACTCAGCTTGTCGTACAATTATTCAAAACTTATTCATGTGTTATATTGCTATTACTCAGCTATTAGCGGTATAATTTTGTGCCCAAATTGCTTGAGTAACGTCTGAGTAAGCGCCAAATCAGCTAATTACGGTAGTCTTATTCAGCAATTCGTTTCTGTGACTGCTATTATAAAAAAACTTACTCAGAAGGTTTGTGCTGGCTGGGTCGCTTCCCGTTCATCGTCGGCGGTGAGACCATTTTTTTTATTCCACGGACGGCAAACGAGCAAGTGGGTCTCTTGATGGTTGGAGATCACTATTGCAAAATCAGGGGTATCGCAGACGCTTGCCAACCTAGAAGTCTAAGATGGGATACCTCGCGTGCCAGTAATTTCACCGGCTGTCTTACTCTCCACGCCGAAACACAATGCCTAAAAGTTGATTGACCTATGATGTTTGTACCCTCCAGCGAGCAGCTGATCCGGTCGGCGTTCCAGTGCGCTCAAGTGGTGGCTGGCGACCTGCTGGGCTGCGCCGGGCCGCGCTGCCTGCGGCGCGTGCTGACCGCCGCCGCCGCCTTCGCGCACCAGACACGCGACCTCAACATCAGCCTCACGGCCGTCGGCCTCATGGTGTGTGGTAACACATAACCTTACTTAAAGATTTATTCACAAAAAAAATATTAAGATTGTTAATTTTTTTGTTACTTTTACGGTCATTCCGTAAAACCCATATCGAAAATACAAACTGAAATATAGATGCATAGAAAAACCAGAAAAATAAGAACAGCGCTGGGAATCGAACCCTACGCCACCGCTGGACAGTCATACAGACACGAATTTCTCCTATGCACCACATATCTCAGCTTGTTTGTTTTCCTATTTAGTCACTTAAGCAGCGACACTAGCGACATCTATGCTGTAGCCCTCATCCAGAAACTTTCAGCACCCCATTGGAACTAACCGCTCACCCGGACAAAAGATGTCGTTATTAAGCAATCAAATTAAGTTTGGTTTTTTTGGAATCTATTTGTATTTTTTATTTCAATTCCAAATTCCCAGCGCTGTTCTTATTATTCTGGTTTTTCTATGCATCTATATTTCAGTTTGTATTTTCAAAAAGAATTATTCACACAACTATAGAAAATTACCTATTTGCCTATCAAGCAGAGGGTCGTGCGTGGGTTCGAACCCACGCTTCGCTCAGATTTCGGTTCAGAGGTCTGAGTTTTCCAGAATTCATGCGCGAACTTTTGAAATTTACCATAAGTTTTACGGTAAAGACTATCGACCGACCGACCATCGTCAAAAATGGAGCAACTTAAAATATGTACTTTATAGAGTTTTAATTTTTTGTTTTTAGTGGAACATATCTGACTACTTATACCATAACCGGGATAAGCTGACGGCGGCGCTCGCGAGCGACGCGGCCGTGTGCCCCGAGGTGCCCAACCACGCCGAGCTGCCCCCGCTGGACAAGCTGTGGATGTGTCTCTACATCCGCCTGAGTGAGTCACCTCATACAAAACCCAGCGGCTTGGGGCAGAAAATGCCTCAAGCAAATTCTGAGAGCAGACTTGAAACCCTCTCCCCGTAGTAAGCTCCAGGGAGTTTGGGACGTGCAGCCGGGTATTATAGCCGGTGAGAGTCCGGCACTGTCTGGCCTCTCCCTTCCCAGGCGTCCACGGATGTTTCCCCCGCCATCTCCTATAGTGGCTTTAGCCTTGAAGGCGACTCAACTCATGTGACATGCCTTTGATTGACAGACCTTTATTTTTTTCGCCTTCTTTTTTTAATTGCATCCGTGCGAAGCCGGAGCGTGTTAATAGTATTAAATAAAAAAAAATGTGAATATTTTGCAATACGTGACAGTTTTCTTCTTACGAAAACTGGTAACTTTTGCAGCTTCGCTATGACAGATATGGCGTTTGCTACCTGACACGGTTTGCACAGAGCGGTTGGACGTCTATTGAAAAATAGTGTGAGCAGCGCTAACTGCGCGCGTCGCGTGCGAAGTATTGTAGCGTAGGCCCGTAATGCAGACTGTGCTTCAGGACCTTACTCGACAGTGGCGCTAACCGGTGATCACAAATATGAGTTCCTTGTTTGGTCCGTGCCCCAGGTGAGCTGTGCACGGAGCCGCGGGCGCCGGTCCGTCGCGCCGCCAGCCAGACGCTGTTCAGCTGCATCGGCGCCCACGGCACGCTGCTGAGCCAGCCGGCGTGGCGCGCGCTGCTCGCCGTGCTGTTCCCCATGCTGGACCAGGTAACCTGACCTGACCGACGTAAGAAAACATTTATCCATGACATGTTGGCACATGTATGCTTTTTTTCGACTTGCTAAAATAGTAGATTGTACAACAAGAGCATAGAACGAGCCATTTTACCCGAGACGTTCATATAGCCCGAGCCGGTACGGTTGATAGACACGTCGAGGAGAAAATGGGTTTAATGCTCGAGTTTTACACTCTGCTTTTCACTTCAATTGCGAGGAGATGAAATAACAACAGTGGAAACACTGTTCACTTACTACGTGCCTCTTATTTTTCATGCATTGCTAAATAATTATAAATATTTAGCTTTCTTGATTTATTTGATTGTTTTTTTTTTAGTTGTATACAGCTAAAAAAATATTTAAAAAATGTATATTTGTATGTTTGCTGTGGCCTAATTGCCTTGGTCTTAGAGAAAGATTTTACTTTATGCACTAGAGCATAAAAAATCATTGTATTAAGTTTAAATGTAAAATTATTAATTGAGAAGTGAAATAAGTTAATTAATTAAGAGTGCTCGACACGCTAATGTCCAATAGACGACACCCTGCTGTCATCTCTATCGCTAATGACATAAGATTAAAGATGACAACCATTGAGACAGTGACGATCACTCGTGCGTTTACCTTTTTTTTAATAGCCTATATGTGTGTCCGACTGCTGGGCAAAGGCGTTTACCTTACCAGGTAGTTTTTTTTTTCAATGATCAGAGCCGTCCGTCAAAGTTAAAGGAAATCAAGAAAAATACGGCGTATATTTAAGTATGTATTCAAGTCCGTTGCCTAGCATCCACGGAACGACCCTTCACAGCTATCCAAAAATAGTCACAAATAGCTCTCCTTCATCAGTCAGATTCAGAAAAAGAAAGCAACCGCGAGGTAGGCTCGAGTTGAACTGTCGTAAAAAAAAGTTATTTCACTTCTCATGCTCGTAAAGTTCGTGTTTATGCTGTATCTAGGCAACATAAAATTATTTTTTATGCTCTAGTGCATAAAATAAAATCTTCGTCTAATACCAACTCAAGACCAAGGTAATCAGGTGTCAACAGCCACAAACAAAAAAGTTTCTATATATTTTTTAAATATTTTTTAATTTAAAACTAAAAATCAATAAAATCAATCATAATAAATCAGTAAAATTAAAATAATGGAATTATTATAATAATGCATAAAAAATAAAAGGTACATAGAAAGTGAATCATTGTTTACACTGTTGCTATTTCATTTCCTCGCCATCGAAGTGAAAGAGTGTAAAACTCGAGCATTAAACCCATTTTCCCCTCGGCGTGTCTATCCACCCTCGCCGTACCGGCTCGGGTGGCTATATGAACGCCTCGGGTAAAATGGCTCGTTTTTTGATCTTGTTGTACAATCTACTATTTTTATAATAACCCCTCTCTCCCTAGAAACTTTTTTAAAATGTTTCCTTGATCGCAGGTCCAAAAACAATCGAACATAGCGAGTTCAGAGAAAGTTGACACCGGAGAACATATACTGATTCATCACACGAGGAACACGGCTCAGAAGCAGTGGGCTGAGACACAGGTATGTCAGATCTTGCCTCTAAAGCTGTAGGTTTCTGGTTACTGCAATTTGTATGGAAACATCTATTTCTATGTCTGTACATTTTGATTGCGTTGACTTAGAAGCTCACTGCTACGAGGGGCAGTAGTAGTTTTAAGTCATCATGACATCATGTCAGCCGAAAGACGTCCACTGCTGGACATATGCCTCCCCCAAAGCTCTCCACTCAGACCGGTTTTGTGCTTTCCGCATCCACCGCGATCTCAACCAGGTCGTCGCTCCATTTTTTTGGAGGCCTACCGACAGCTCGTCTCCTGGTCCACGGACGCCATTTGAGAACCTTCTGACCCCATCGGCCATCATGTCCTGCGAGCAATGTGCCCCGCCCACGTGTAGATTTAGTATTTGATATTAATTTAGCAGGATACATTTACGCTTTCCAGAGAAAAAGGGTTTTGACAGGCGGACAAGAAAGTGATCCTATAGTGGTTTTGTTTTTTCCTTTCGAGATATGAAACCCTATAAAATACCCTTAGTCATGCAATGTGACTTAAGCAAGCTTGAATCTATATTAACTGTGGTATCTTGGCTTTTCTCCGAATATATTTTTCCAAATTATTCATTTCAAATTTTTCATGTTTCATACAGACGAACGTTTTTTTTTTCTGAAACTCTATGTAGGATATATTTAAGGATTTTCCAGATATCGTGTCGGGCAGATATTTGGTTGAATAATACGAATGTTTGTTTTCGGGTCTTGGACGTTCAATATGTATATTTAACATATTATAAGTATGTTTATCCGTTGCCTAGTAAGCTTTAGTTAGTATGGGAGTGGATCAATTATTGATTAATGTGTTGTGACTTGTGTGTGTGGCCAGGTGCTGACGCTGTCGGGCGTGTCCCGCGTGTTCCACTCGCGGTTCCAGCTGCTAACGACGGTTGGCGACTTCAGCCGCTCCTGGGCCGCGCTGCTCGACTACATCACTGACTTCGCGCTGCGCAGGAGTCATGAGGTAACTGGCTGATGGCTCTAGCATCATTGCAACACCGGTCTTTTACCATTTATAGGGAAAAACTTATCATTACACTGCTATCACCACAACCGTGAACCACACTACGATGACGCGTTTTGAACTCAATCAAAGTTCATCCTCAGTGCAACACAATCGTTCATCGTGCTACCGAATGTTAGACTTAAGCCTGTTTCACCACTCACTGATAAATTTTGTTTTAGGTAAATGTGATGCCGTTTCTATTTATTCGGAAAAAACAATCAGAGACGGAATGAAGTTTATCTGTCACATAATATTTATCAATGAGTTGTGAAACAGGCCCTTGTCGTATGTTTTTAGCATTTTTTTTTCCTATCTCCATTGCTGATTAATCCCCCGCTTGGCAGGTGTCGGTGGCGGCGCTGAAGTCCTTCCAGGAGGTGGTGTCTGCGGCGGGGCGCGCGGCGGAGGCGGAGCCCGACGGGGTGCTCCAGAAGCGCGTGTGGGCGGCCGCCTGGGCCGCCTGGGCGCGTGGCCGGCGCCGTGCCCACGCCGCCCGACCCCGCAGGTCGGTGCCTACATCCGCTGATCCCGTCATGGTTCAGCTATAATAGACCTTAAGTTTTTGTTAATTAATTTATAGCTACAGATTCCCACCTTATTCATAAACACAATCAAACACTTATTTTAGTTTAAATTCGCTAAAATTCGGTTGCTTATCTTCACTTGACATTTGTATTTGTTAGAAAGGACAAAGCATTTGTTACTTAGCATAGGCTGTTAAGTTTTTATGAATAAGGAGGGTCTATATCATCTCTACTTAACCTATTTATAGTTCACTTTTTACATGTGACATGCTATGAAGCTATCTCTTTATATTTTACCCAATTAAATACCTATATCTATTTCTAGTAGGTACTACAAATATCCGTCATAATACCGCGTGCGGCCTGTAAGAGCAAATAATTAAAACATAAATGATACTCGTCAAACTGAACAACATTAGCTTAGCGACTTTTAAAAATAATTCGGTTTTTAAGTTTTATCGCACTTTTAAGTTTATTCGAAGAAGCAATGTAAAGCAAATGCAATGCTTGATGCTTGTAGCGTGACAGGCGACGTCGTTAATTGTATTCTAGGATGGCGGACATTGATAGCAGTATTTAATTTGTATGGCAAATTCAAAGACTCCATTATTTCTAAAAGTCGCTGAGCTAATGTTGTTCAGTTTGACGAGGACGATCTATGTTTTAATTTTTGCGTATTACAGGCCACACCCGGTATAACAGAAACTTAACAGAGAGCCTGATTTGCCACTTAAGTTGTTTACTTATTTATTACTTGAAAATTTATTGGACAGTGGCGGAGGACGGAAAACCGTTGGACACTTACGCGCCATCTTTAAATTTCCTCACGACGCTCGTGCAGATATTCCCACTCATCTTCCAGCATATACGACCCACGTGAGTATCATCCCAGCCTATATACATACGTCCCACTGCAGGGCACAGGCCTCCCCTCAGAATGAGAGGGCTTGGGCCATAGTTCCCACGCGGGCCCAGTGCGGATTGGGAACTTCACACACACCATTGAATTGCTTCGCAGGTTTGTGCAGGTTTCCTCACGATGTTTTCCTTCACCGCAAAGCTCGTGGTAAATTTCAAATGTAACTCCGCACATGAATTTCGAAAAACTCAGAGGTGCGAGTCGGGGTTTGAACCCACGACCCTCTGCTTGAGAGGCGATGGGTCAAACCACTAGGCCACCACGGCTTACGGCACCACGTGAGTATACAGCGTGCTATTTTTGAATTCCGTCAACTTTAAGAGAGACATTCAAAAAGTCAAATAAAGTTGAGTCTCATTAGTCTACTCATAGGTCGTCGACTCCAGCGCAAGCCAAACGGAACTTTATAGCTGTGCAATAACGGTGGAAATTCGCTTGCCGCGTTACCGATAGCAAGGGTTATCAACGCTTTAAAAATAAAATAATAACTTGATGCGCATTTATTTCTTGCATTCACTATGGAAACCAGTATATTCAAACTTTATTTGATTATTTATGTATAAGATAATAAACCTCACAATTTTAACAATTTGTATATGTACTGAGCGGCAAAAAATCTGGTCTACACGTATGCAGTAATAGGTAATTTTGTATGTAGAGTGGGCCAAATTTTGTGTCGCCCATCTAGTACCACATTTTAGCGTGCGTCGGCAAAATCTTGTTGCTTTATTGGTAGGATTCTTAAACAGGTTATAAAATATGTATGTGATAAATGGGCCAATCAACTATTTTACCGACACTTTGGGCGTCTCCTGCGTTACCCAAATTGTCTCTGGCGTTACCAAAAAATCGTACTTCCAACAAGATATTTCACTTGAACTTACGTAGGATGGCATGTATTCATGCACACCATCTATTAAATTACAGAAAAAAACATGTCTACTTACAAAAATCTGCAATTGTTTGAAAAATGTCGCGTCGCGGACAGATTAAGTGTCGGTAAAAAAGTTGATTGGGCAAAATAAAATAACGCAACAAATACATAAATAAAATAAAATAAGCGGAGGCGCGTCACGCGGGCGATCCGGGGCAACCGCTGAATAAGCCACTCCGGAGTGGCACCCGGCGTCTACTTGGAGCGGCAAACGTAATCACGGAGTGAGCAGCGCCTGGTCTAGTTAGTAGACAATAAGGGACCTCTCACAAGACGTTTTTTTTTACGCGCTGACGACGCGTGTTTTTGATTCGCACGTCCTGTGTACGTTTTATCCCGTTTTGGCAGTTTTTACACGTTTTTTTGTCGCAAATGAAATGTGCTGTAAGCGCGCGTTTGTATCGGTACAAACAAGGATCGTGTGTAAAGTTAAAACGAGCCGGCTTCTTTGCGTTTGCTGAGCGTTCGACTTGCGTTTGTATAGATACAAAGGAGCGTAAAATAAATGTTGTGTTTATTGGTGTCGTGTGGTCAGGTTCACGGCGGCAGACGTGGAGCGGCTCGGCTCGTGCCTGTGCCTTGTGGTGTCGGTGAGGCCGGCGCCGTGCGCGCTGGACTCGCTGCCCGCGCCCGCCGCCGCGCCCGTCAGCCTGCACGCGCTGCACGCGCTGGACGCCGTGCACAAGGTACACTCAGCACGTGGAGCGGCTCGGCTCGTGCCTGTGCCACCATCAGTAATCTGATCTAAGAGATGGACATTAACGTAATCCCCGTGTCCCATGGTTAGTTTAATTTCTCATTCCCGGTATATTTTTTTTGTAAAGCTAATTTGTTTAATGTTTGTATTTTAGGAGGCGTTGACGCGACACGAGCTGCTGCCGGCGCTGTTCGCGGCGCTGACGGCGCTAGCACGGGCCAGCAGCGGCGGCTCGCGCACGCGCAGCCTGGCCGCCGCCGCGCAGCTGTACCGCGCCGCGCCCCGCGCCGCCGCGCCCGCCGCGCCTGCGCTGCTGCAGGTACCCGCTGGCGGCGCTAGCACGGGCCAGCAGCGGCGGCTCACGCACGCGCAGCCTGGCCGCCGCCGCGCAGCTGTACCGCGCCGCGCCCCGCGCCGCCGCGCCCGCCGCGCCTGCGCTGCTGCAGGTACACGCTGGCGGCGCACGCGCAGCCTAAGATGGGATACCTCGCGTGCCAGTAATTTCACCGGCTGTCTTACTCTCCCCGCCGAAATACAACAGTGCAAGTACTGCTACTTCACAGCAGGATTAACGAGCATGATGGTAGCAATTCGGGCGGACCTTGCACAAGGTCCTACCACCTGTTTCATACATATTCCTTATTGTTTTTATAGTTATTTATTTTGATATTGACAGGCGCTACACTCGGCTGTGAAGCAGTCGACGGCGGACAAAAGACGGACCAGTGTTGATCTACCGGATGACACTGCGCAGATCTCCACGCTGCTGTTACAAGTGAGGATCGTTTTGTTCCACGCTACGCTAGCTTTGTACGAATATTAACGAACCAATAGAAACGGTTCATATACTTGTCCTCACTCCGCGTAGCCGGTTCTACTAAATGAAGCTTTTCTATTGGTTCACATCTCTGGTGCGAACGCGGCCTAATTCAGTCTTTGTGGCGTTTGGTACGAGGCTTTGTACATATTTTAGAAGTACAGTAGAGGGCATACATATCTATAGTATATGTATAGAGTCAATTTTTATCTTACAAAAGAGAGCAATTAGAGCAATTTATAATTTGAAGACGCGTGGATCTTTAAGGTCTTTTTTTAAGGAAACAGGTATCCTAACCCTGCCGTCGCTTTATATTTTTGAAATAATCATGTATGAAGAACATATGTAGTTTTCCGACTAACGTCGATAAGCCAAAGGCTACTAGAAACACAGGGAAGCTTAAAGTTCCATCTTACACACTGGCTAAAACCAAAAAAACGTTTCTGGGAAATTGAATACGTTTTTATAATAAAATTCCAAAAAATATTATAAATGAAACAGACACAAAAATTCAGATCTATTGTCAAGAAGACATTAATATCTAAGGCGTATTATAAAGTAACTGATTATATCATGGACAGGGATATTTGGAAATAATTCCGATCCGCATTAGCGATCCGTTAAAATAGCGAACCTACTGTATTAAAAATAAAGTTGTTTTAAATACTTGTGATGTATAGATATCATTTCATAATATTGTAAATCTGTTTAAAAAAATATACCTCGTTGAGTTTCTTGCCGGATTCTTCTCAACAGAGGTTTTGCCGAACCGGTGGTAGATTTTGTTTTGACATTCATAAGTGCTGGTTTTGGCCTAAATTGAATAAAGATATTTTGACTTTGACTTTGACTTTTATACATCGACCTTACGCTACAAACCCTAAAAAAATCCCTGACTTTCCCTGACCACATTTTAAAATTTTCCTGACCAATCATGTACATTCCAAAGCAGATATGATTTTTTTACTGCCCAAGATACTAAGCTAAGCTCACTTTTTCGTTGACTGTTATTATGGTGCCACTCTTTAATACGTCGCCCAGAACTGGAACAACTGCTGTTAAAATATCGAGTTTTTTTTCCTGACTAGATTTCTAGCAAATTTTTTCTGACTTTCCAGAAAGTGGACACCCTGTTTATGGTTAGAGGCATAAAGGTGTTTAGATATTTTTGACGTCTTGGTGACATACATATATTTATTCCCTTGACCTGTACCCTAATCAAAAAGTTGGTGAATAAACTACTATTTTTACAGGTATTGTCTACCGGCCTGCCTCTAGCGAGAGAGCAACCGGAACTATACGAAGAGTTCTGGGAGACGTTGCCCGGCGTGCTGGAAACATTCATGTTTGAAGCGCCGTGAGTATTCTATACTTGGTTCGGATAGGTATTTAACTAAATGTAAACAAAACAACGTCATTGGTGTCTTAAACATTGAAATACCCCCATTAAACTACCTAAATATTTGCGTTTCTGTATTTAAATGCACTAGTCGAGTCTGTATTACAATGATAGATAAGTGAAATGTTTAAAATCCTCGAATGTACCAAATATGGCAGCTGAAGTTGGTTTACATTTAGTTAAATACCTATCGAAACCAAGTATAATCATCTTGACTTCACTGATATCATAAAGATTTTATGGTCCTCTCCCACCGTGGACCATGGTTCGTGACAGGACAGGACTATATTTTTAACCTCCGATGCAACTATACTCGAGTTCAAAATTCGGCGAACTAGATTGATAACTGAAAATGTTACCAGACAGCAAAAAAAAATATGCATATGAATATGTCGATACAAATTTGTCGAAATGACCTTGTGTAGACGCGGAATGAAAATGTTTGTCAGTTTTGGACTTTATTTTCATCTTTAGGCCTGAAAACGACAAAAAGGATAACAACAAATAATAACGTAACGAAAATTTCACAATAACGGAAATAGTTCCAAGCAAGTCGATGGCAGTTAATGTCAATAAAATAAAATGTCGGATGGCGTCCTTCCCGATGTTCAACATATTTTTTCGAAATCTTTCAAATAAAAGATTTATTTTATTATTATTTTGTATTGAGTTTTTTTCTAACATCAATATTAAGTATTTTTTTTTAATATCGATATTACAGCACTGGTGTAACTGTGTCAACATTTGTGTGTAATGAACTGTCAAGTTGGTTCGCCTAATTCTGGACTCGAGTATAGGGCTTGTTTCGCTGTTCTCCACGAACTAACTACAATAGCAGCAAAAAAGTGTAAGGAGCTAACAGTGTTGTGAGGCAAGTGTGTTTCATGATCCAATAGAAACGCTGCATTTACCTCGCCTCGCTCCGCTCAGCTGTTTCCACCAGAGATGTGCTGTGCGAGGATAGGTAAATGGAGCGTTTCTATAGGTTCATAAAAACACATCCCTCGCAACACAATCTCGCACATGTTTGGTGGAAACACAGCCTTATAGTATAGTCTACTTTGTTTTATTTCTCATTATTGTTCTAGTAAGTTATCGCTGCGTCGATTTGTGGTGTTCTATGAACAATACTTACCCCCTGTTTCGCTATCCATTGATTAAATTTATTTGAGGGATAAATGTGATGTCGTCTCTGTTTGTTTTGTTCGAATAGACAGGGACGGCATCACATTTATCCGTCGAATGAAATTAAACAATGGGTGGTGAAACAGCCCCTTAAAGTGTACCTAATGGTTTCGCGTTATGTCTCCAGCGGCACCGGCGTGGACGGGTGCGCGCGCGCACTGGTCAGCGTGATCCGCGACGAGATCCTGCGCGGGGCGCCGCGCGTGCCGCCGAGACACGTGCGCGCCGCGCTCGCGCTCGTGCGCGCCGGCTCGCTGCACACCATGCCGCCGCCGCCGCGTCAGTACACGCACACGCACACACAGACAGACACACACACTGAAGCATACGGGAATCCCAGAACCCCGCTATAGTGCCGCGTTAGGCAATCCTTGCTTTAACCAAGCTATAACTATCTTACCCGTTACTCTTTCGACAATAAATAAAAGTTTTTATGGTCTATGTTTCACCACTCACTGTTAAATTTTAAGTTATAGATAAATGTGATGCCGTCTCTGTTTATTCGGACAAAACAAACAGAGACGGCATCACATTTATCTGTAACATTAAAATTATCAATGAATGGTGGAACAGCCTAATACTCTTAGCATGACGTAGACTTCTGTCTCCGCAGAGAACGAGCTCGAGCTGAGAGAGCGGGAAGAGTTCGCGCGCGCCTGCTTCGAAACCCTTTTGCAGTTCTCCATGCTTGAAGACGTGTCACTATCCGGGGTCGAAGGTAAACAAGTGTTTCAGCAACGGTACCAAGATATTTAACAGCTGATCACCACCATGCAGGCTGTAACTTTATGATCGTGAATCCCTAAAGGGCCCTTTAAATTGGGTAGTTTTTGTACAAAAAAAAACACAATTTGTCCGTCATTCAAAAGGTATCGCACGGCTTGACGTCACTGGCCCCCACTCTCGAAACTTGACGCGTTTCATCTTTGTAATTTTTTGTTTGACTGACATGACAACAGAGAAAATGCGTGTCCAATAATATTTTCTTAAACTTACTTAATAGAATTTTCACTTCTCATGCTCGTAAAGTTCGTGTTTACGCTGGATCTAGGCGACATAAAATAACTTTTTATGCTCCAGTGCATAAAGTAAAATCTTTGTGTAAGACCAAGGTGTCAACAGCGACAAACAAAGAAGTTTCTATAATTTTTTTAATAATTTATATTTTATGTAGAACTAAAAAACAACCAAAGCAATCAAAGTAAATCAATAAAACCAAAAATTTATAATAATATAGCAACCTAGTAAGTGAACAATGTTATTATTTCCACTGTTGCTATTTAATTTCCTCTCAATGAGGGCTATCGCGAATGAATTCGCCGCTAGAGGCGCTAGTGTAGCGTGAGGTCTCCGAAATGTCAAATTTCATAGTTTTTGGGTGAGCTACGCGGGTTTATTTAGAATTAGAATAATTTTGTGAATATTTTGCATTACTGAAATAATTATGGCTTATGCGTTACGGGCAATGAATGTCTGTGTTTGGAGACAGTTTTGTCTTTCGAAACCTTTGTCCTCCCTTTTTTTCGAACAAAACGGGGACATTGCAATGTGGTATGCTCGATATTTTTATGCTACGGTTTTAAGGCGTATTAAATATGATTTTAATCTAAACTTTGTTTCATAATAACAACTTTGAAAGCCACACTAACAACCTCACGCAACAGTGCGCCATCTAGTGAGACAAAAAACGATAGCCTCATTGAAGTGAAAAGCAACTGCTACTCGTATCGGCTCGGGTGGCTATATGAACGTCTCGGGTAAAATGCCTCGTTTTATGCTCTTGTTGTACAAACTGCTATTTTTATCTTCCAGGTTAAATTCTATTTGATTGCAGATGATCCCGACCCATTGGCGATAGTAGCGCTACTCGACAGGTTCCACGAAGTGATATCAAAGTACGCCCGCGACGAAGACAGCAGCGACCCCCTACCCAGGTACGCTACCCGGGGGGAATCAATGAGGGCTATCGCGAATGAATTCGCCACTAGAGGCGCTAGTGTAGCGTGAGGTTTCCGAAATGTCAAATCTCATAGTTTTGGGTGAGTTACGCGGGTTTATTTATAATTAGAATAATCTTGTGAATATTTTGCAATATCTGAAATTAATTATGGCAAATATGCGTTCCGGGTCAATGAATGTCTGTGTTTTGAGACAGTTTTGTCTTTCGGAAACCTTGTCCTCCCTTTTTTCCGAACAAAACGGGGACTATGCAACACTGTGGCATGCTCGATTTTTTTATGGTACGGTTTTAAGGTGTATCAAATATGATTTTAATCTAAACTTTGTTTTCACACCCTTAAAAACAGACTTTGAAAGCCATACTTAAAAACTTCACGCAAGTGCGCCATCTAGTGAGACAAAAAACGATAGCCCTCATTTGTTACATGTCGTGCCGTGAGATGACGCTGATCCCTATCATATATAGTGCATATTCTATAAAATAATAATGAAATAATATAGTTTATTGATATAGTATCGTATATATTCTACATCTGTTAACTCGTGAAATATTTTTATTACCGTGCTCCACTTTTTCAAAAGCTTTTGATTGCAGGCACGAGTTGTCAGAGGTGTCATTCGTGTTGAAAGCGGTGGCCACACTGGCGGAGGCGATGCAGCAGGCTCCGCGCGCCAAGGTCGATGCCGCCGCCTGGCAGAAGCTCATCGGTCAGTACAATACAAATAAAATGAATTGAAAAGTCGCCGCTCTTTATTTATGTTTATGATTAATTGCATGTTCTGATATGAATATATTAAATGTAGTGTAACGAATTTATTGACATGTAATCCTGCTCATAAATATTTGAGTACCTCGCCTGCCACAATGTATCTGAAATTATTTAGTCTCTAACATTGATAAAATCACTATGCATGCCTCGACGGAAACATAAATTGTTTAGCTTTTACCTTTGCAAGCCTCGCTATGCTCGGTTTGAAAAGCACCTCCTCAGCGTCCCTATTTGGCGGTTGTCGGCCGGCAGTAATGAGTATTGTTGTTGTAGGCGTGTACCCGTCGCTGGTGGCGCTGGCGTGCTGCGGGCGCGCGGCGGCGGCGCGCGTGGCGCTGCGCGGCGCGCTGCAGCAGTTCGGCGCGCTGCTCGCCGCTCCGCTCTAGCGGCGGACTGTCTACACCATACACATATAGAGGTACATTACAAGCTTTACTCACTCACACACACACCTCAATCGAAAAAAAAGGAAAAGTATACTCGGCGGCACAAAATTTGGCCCAGCCTTTATACAAAATTACCTATTATTGCATACATTTGAGGGCAAGGTTTTTTTCCGCTCAGTATAGTTTACCTCTATTTACGGTCGCAACGGTAGTACCACCACCAAACACATACTTTGCTTGCTACACAGTGGGTGCTGCAACGCTGATTTTCCGCAGAACCCAAATTTGAGCTACACGACAGCTCCACTTGTTACATTATATAATAATTGTAATTAATCATAGAAATATTACAATGAATTTATGTCAATTAATATACATATGTCAAAGTGAGGGAGTGTGGGCTCGTAGCATCACACCCTGCTAAGGAGTGTACGTAGGTGTGACCTCAAGCGGAGCTTTAAATGGCTATAACGTCTTTATTGTTTAATTGATAGAGGAAAAATACGTGTTCAATAGTTTCCGATAAGTAATCTAACTGATTATAACTTCTAATAGACTCCCGTTCGTAATTCCTTATTTACCGCCCTTAAGACACAATGTACTATTAGGGCACTAGCCTATTGCTCCATGATGTTTATTTATTTACAACTCGTGTCTTGCATTACGGTATATATTTTTCTATTTCACTGACAGAAACCACATCGTTGGACGCATAACATATGACTAAAACTCATCGGAGTACAAGACAAGCGGAGTTACAGCAGTTGGAATACCAGAGATCTTCCTCCAGTAGAAATTGTATGGCGAGTAGACCTCTCGATGGGGCGCCATACTGATATTGTAGATCAAGTGAGATGTTTAATTATTTGTTTGTAAATAATATACTTAGAGGCTGTTTCACCATCCATTGATTAGCGTTAAACGACGGTTAAATGTGATGCCGTCTCCGTCTATTCGAACAAAACAAATAGAGACGGCATCACACCTAACCGCAAGTTAACACTAATCAATGGATGGTGAAACAGCCCCTTATACTAATGTATTGCACTTTAAATTATTTAAACGAGCACTGAGTACGCTAGACTATCCGAAATCTTATTTTCAAAGCGTAGAAACATATTTTTTCTTAAAACACATGTTACAGCAAGATACAGATACACTACATCGAATATGATAAAAATAAAAAACAGTTTTTATTGACTTAGAGCTAATTTGTAGGCAAGTATTGTCGGTCAAATAAATGGTCTTTAAATTTTCATTACTATCTTTTAAACTAAAATGTTGCAATTAAATTCGAACCTGCAAGTTGACACGTCTTATTGATATTATTGTTTTATGGCGTGCAAAAAGTTTCAGGCTTATGCCAATTCCACTTATTTGAACGACTGTACTTATTCACTTCTGTAATTTAAAATGTCATAAAATTTTCAAAGTCTTGGAGTGAGTCGCACCATTTACCGGGAGATTAGGCGACTGGTTTGACGTTGATTATCTTTCAATATAGCTTAATTGGCCATTGGGGTCGAAGTTCTTGAATCGGCAAGCGCAGCGTAGGACGTCCACTAACGAGATGGGCCGATGACCTGGTTAGCTGCGGGTTCACGGTGGATGCAGGCCGCTTCCAACCGAAGCAACTGGAGGTCTATAGGGGAGGCCTATGTCCAACGGTGGACGTCCTACTATGTACTGATATGATGGTGGTGAGTTGGTGCAACTCACTCTTACTGTTTATGGGTGAATCAACTATTTCTTGTTGTTATTCTGTCCCGTCAGCGAGGGGACATAAGTAGTACAGTTCAATTGAAATATGTTGTGTTGCGTCACATTATACTAATATATTATAATAGCTTATAAGAAGACTAATACGGTATTTGACAACTCCTGATTTTGCCATATCTTAAGATTATTATGAAAATATAGATATACTTACAGATAGTGTTTAGCGAAGAGAAAATTTAAATCGGTTGAAAATTGGATTTATAGTGATTTTTTGAAAAATCTATATACCTGTCTCTTTCTCAAACGCTTTTCTCTATGCAGCAAGTATGACGGTACTGGCGTGTGACGTCACATGCCAGTATGTCTTTCTCTGTCTAATCTTGAATTTCAAACCTTTATAACTTTGTTATTTGTAAAGGTAGCTTAAAAATTGTTTTTCTATTCGATAACAGGCATTGTGTAGTTTTAATTTATTAAGCATATACAAAATAGTCAAATACCGTATTATACAAGGGGCTTAAAACAACCACAAAAATGAATGTTTGGCAAATTTGAATCCTAACTAACGATTTAAAGAGTGACTCAGGAGAACTTAACTATAGCAACGAGTGACAAGAAAAAGTCGATCGAACCTTATGCTTCACCTCAGTGTCATATCGAGTCAAGGTAACATGCTCTAATCGATTCCTGGATAATTATAGTGCACGTAGATACGAGTATAGCATTAAGGGTCTGCGCTAGCGAGCGCGGTTTGCACGGAGCGGGACGCCTCACTGCGCGCGTCGCGAGCATAAGACTGTACCTGCACCCGCGCCCGCAGGCGTAGGCCCTGAATGTGTCCAAACGGATGATCACAGCCGAAAACTACTAGTGATGAGATAAGATGATATTACACTTCCCGTTCGGATATATTTATACGTTACGTTACTGTACACATAAACAATTAGATATTTAGGTCCTGTTTCACCACTCTCTTAAATTCCTAATATTTTATGTGACTTATATGTGATGCTGTCTCTGTTTCAAACAAAATAAACAGAAATGGTGTTATAGATACTTGTCACAGATTTTTTTCGGAATTATATAGAGTGGTCAAAGAGGGAGTTTACTTTGTGTTATACCTAGTGGTGTGACGAATAAAAATAGTTAGAAATATATCAAATTTAGTTTAACTGTAGCTGGTACTAGTGTTTTGTATTGAATTAGAGGTTTGCGGTTACCGGAATAGGTAGTACTGTTTTTGAAAATATTCATTCAAATAATTAGAGCAATATGTTTGTCTTTGTTATTTAAAAACTAAAGCCCGAAAATTAGCCATTGTTGCAGTAATCTAAAATTACATAAGTATGCCAAATTTCAAGCCAATCCGACCACTGGAAGTGGGTCAAATTTGGGTTCCAAGATTTGACCCGTAATAACATACATACTTAGTAACAGGGCTAGTTAAATAGAAGCTTGAAAAATACCGTAAACAAATTGAAACATGCTTTTATTCTATTCCTCGGCATCTGGTATGACGAGACGAGTTCCCAATAGCCTTATTAAGAGTTAATTTCAATTTGACATCAAATACGCGTTGTTGGAGAAAACGACAAACTTTTATTTAAGAAAAAACTAAGTTTCAAAAATGATGCAGCTTAACCCTTTTCCAGCCCCCGCCAATTTAGATGCAGCTACAGCAAAATGAATCATAATTTTATATTGTTTCATCATAACAGCCTTATTATACGTCCCACTGCTGGGCACGGGTCTCCTCTCAGAACAAGAGCGCTTGGGCCATAGTTCCCACGCGGGCCCAGTGCGGATTGGGAACTTCACACGCTCCATTGAATTGCTTCGCAGGTTTGTGCAGGTTTCCTCACGATGTTTTCCTTCACCGCAAAGCTCGTGTTAAATTTCAAATGTAATTATATACTTTACCTATGAGGGATTAATTTAGAAACGAATACTTACTTAATATTTTTAATGGTTTCTATTTATTTTGTACCATATTGTAAGTTCGGCAAGGTCGAATATTTGTGTAGGTACATTTATGTGTTCAGTATACGCCCTATGCCTGGAAAAGGGTTATATTAGGTGTACGCGACACGCATGCTGTTAAATCCTATTAAACTAAGTATTATTTTATTCAAAATTTAATTATTACAAGTAACTAACCGTTGTAAGCCAAAAATTAATGTTATGTTAGATGATTCTGAATTTTTCGTTAAATAAATTGCATTCGTAGTTTTCCAAATAATAATATATATTATTATCAAGATTCCTAATAATACTCCTTCTTTAAACGTGCTAGGGTCCGAGGGTCCTTTTGTACGCACCAAAAAAGCCGTTCGTATAGATCGGGAGTTCCAATGCTTATTTACCTAAACTATGACTTCGGCGTAGGCATTTAAATAGCAGGAAGCGACCTGAATATAATTTTGTTAATGAGTTCCCTGGGACTTCTGAATGCAGGCTAACATAAACACTATCAAAGTCATCATCATCATCATCAGCTGGAAGACGTCCACTGCTGAACAAAGGCCTCCCCCTTAGAACGCCACAATGAATGCCGAAATTAATGGATTTATTATTATTAATGAACAACTCGCCACCTGCATCCACCACATTAAAGTGTCTATAAGTGGACTACATTATGTGAAATTACTTTCTATGTACAGATCCACCAAATATATTTAATTTACACGCAATTAATTAATGTATAATGATCAACGGATTATGGAGTCGGCTTGATCCGCCAATTTTAGGTAAATAAGCATTTCAATTTCCGATAGAATGTAGCTCAAAATGAAGTTAAATATATATATTTGCACTGCGGCTGTGGTTTTAGGATCTGACAAATCTATTATTTGTTTTTATCAGCAGTACTTTTGCTCAACGACATTTTTTAAAAATAAACAGAACTGTAGTATGTGGTAAAACAATGATATAGATAACACAGATTATTCGCTTATAGCTCCCGTTCTAGCCATGCCATTAATAAAAATAATTATTAAGGTGGATATTCATACAAATCGAAAATAGAAATAAAATAAACTGAAAATTATAATTTCATATTGTTTTAATCAGCTTGCTAAGCGATAATTTGTATAAGTATGAAACAAGCCTCATTTCTCACTCTAACTATGAACCAAGTTGAAAAAGAAAATGTATGGTCACCGAACACACTGACTACAGTTTTACTTTTAACTTGCAAATTTCCATTATTTTATACTGAACTTTTATATAGCATAGCCATAACTTAGCTTTATTTATACTTTACATTACACAGTAAGCTTCCATTTATACCAAGTTATTAAAGATTTATTTAATGTTAATTTTAATCCTTATTCTATTTAAATAACAGTGTGTAATAAAATTACATCACGTCGTATTTCAATATCAGACCACATAAAAACGAATAAAAAGTAAAGACGGAATTCAGCGAACAAAAGCTCGACTAGTTTGATTGCCTTTATGTGCGTGCATCTGTATCCACGCGGCGAGTCATTTTCCCGACGTCATTTTGCTTCCCAGAACTCAGTCTTTACTTCTGTCTTTAAGTGTGAGATTTGAACGAATTACTTCGGTAAATGAAATCTAAGCTAATGTTAACAGATTACTTATGTTTGTTTCTGATCACATTGTGTTCTATTTTAGTCCAATAAGAAGAAAGATTGTGAACGATAACTGTCAATGAGTACAGTCAGCTTCAGATATTTGACTGCAGGTATTTTCTATTCCAAAGTAGGTACACGCTTGGATTCTACCTACCTACTTAAAGTAAGAATAAATAAACGAGCGCGCTGTCATGTTTTTGAAATTATCATACTTAGTGCTTGAGGCCTTATTGTCTAACTTATTTCTGTCTGTTTCTGTCACACATTATGAGATGAGGATAAAAAGAGATGGTGCGATCGCGAGCGCCAGAGTGTTAGACAATACGGCCACTGTTTTGAGCCGTAAGTAATCTGACGCTGACTGTACCTAGTATTTTTAACGTTACCCAGTGGCTTGAGTTGATTTTTAATGTTGTAGAATACCCATCAAGATATAATCTAGCCGGTTAGCGTAGCGTTACCTCTTTTGTCGAGTTATTACCTTGATAACTTCGTATGTGACACACAGTAGAACCCTGTCGCATTCAGTATTTTTTTTTTTTTTTTTTATTCGACTGGATGGCAAACAAGCAAGTGGGTCTCCTGATGGTAAGAGATCACCACCGCCCATAAACGTCTGCAACACCAGGGGTATTGCAGACGCGTTGCCAACCTAGAGGCCTAAGGTGGGATACCTCACGTGCCAGTAATTTCACCGGCTGTCTTACTCTCCACGCCGAAACACAACAATGCAAGCACTGCTGCTTCACGGCAGGATTAGCGAGCAAGATGGTGGTAGCAATCCGGGCGGACCTTGCACAAGGTCCTACCACCTGCAAATTAGCCGCACTTATCAAATAAAATCTTGATAAGGACAGCAGAGGCTCACTGCGACAGGGTTTTACCGATTGACACATGCGAAATTGTCAAGGTATAAGTAGTTATACCTTTTAATTGAACTGGACGGCTAGCACGAAGCGACTTGCTTAGTATGAACTTCAAGCGATTAAAGGCAAAAGAGGTAAATGTGTCATATTTTATGTATAAATTGATTGCGTATGTAATGAGACAGTTTAAATGAATTAAGTTGTTTGGTGCGTTTTGCTGTTATTTGAATATATGAAATGAACACTAATTGTTGTTTACTTAACGTTATACTTCTAATTACTAAACAAATGGCCAGTATAGAAGGACTGCATTCCAGCTGCAGCTGCTGCTTGCAGTTTCTTTGCGCGATAGAATCCGGAATACGGAAATTCGTCGAAGAACTAAAGTCACTGACATAGCTGGAAAAATATGCAAATTGAAGTGGCAATGCGCAGGCCACATCGCTCGAAGAACAGATAACCGTTGGGGGAGAAAAGTCCTCGAGTTGCGACCACGAACCGGAAGACGAAGCGTTGGCAGGCCTCCCACCAGGTGGACTGACGACATCGTGAGAGTAGCGGGAAACCGGTGGATGCAAGTGGCAAGTTGTCGTTCATTGTGGCGTTCTAAGGGGGAGGCCTTTGTCCAGCAGTGGACGTCTTCGGGCTGATGATGATGATGATGATTCCAGCTGCAACGTAACTACCAAGCCAACTGCCGATTGCCCATACATTTCAATTGCAGTCAGAGTGCAGTTGTGCCTACTGCAATAGAACTGCAACGAAAAATGTATGGGCAGTCGGCGGTTGCGGTACGTTGCTGTTGGAATGCAACCCGACTGTACTGGCCCTAATAGATCGGATTTTATGCAACATAAAAAGCTTCAAATATCGATTTCAGGGATAAAACTATCCTATGTCACGATATCCTTCCCAAGGTATCAAACTATCTTCATACCAAATATCATTTAAATCGGTTCAAATACCCTCTTCACGCTTAACCGCTCTACCTCAGGTAACAGACAGACATAACTTTCGCACTTGCCTACAATATGAAAAATAAATAAAAATAAATATCATGGGACACTTGACACCAATTGACCTAGTCCCAAACCAAGCAAAGCTTGTACTATGGACACTAGGCAACGGATAAACATACTTATATAGATAAATACATACTTAAATACATATTAAACATCCAAGACCCGAGAACAAACATTCGTATTATTCATACAAATATCTGCCCCGGCCGGGATTCGAACCCGGGACCTTAAGCTTCGTAGTCAGATTCTCTAACCACTTGGCCATCCGGTCGTCAAATCTAACACAACGCTCTTATCAACAAGTACTTAGTTTGCAAATAAAAAAAATTACACATTCATCGCTCTCGTAGACTTGTTCTAAAACTTAACAGTTTGACACAAATATGTTCTAAAAACAGGCAGAAAACAGCGACGCTGAAGGAAGTGCGCTGCTCCCGCCGCGCACCGAATTAACGAGGTCGACGACCCGGCTGGAAATACTTCCCGTCTGAGATTAAAACTGCACCGACAGAAAGTTCCAATGTTTTCTACAATAAAATGTGTAAACATACTGCATAGGTAATATAAGGTTCTGATTTTTTTTTTTGTTTTCTCTAGTTACAGTACCTAGGTACTGATAGTCTAGACCTATCATATTTGGTAAGAAAGGGGTACATGAAACTACAGGAAACTAGTTTTTATCAAAAAAATACATAAAAGAACTACCATTAGCCAGTGACGTAATTTAACTATTTACCAAATTTTCCGGAGTAAAACTATCCTATGTACTTCTCATATCCCAGGGTATCATACTGATAGACTATCTACTCCATATATGTATAATTGTGCCTAAATCGGTTCAGTTCAGTTCATCATGATGAGGTAACAAGATGTGTGTGCTAACAACTGGTAGCATGGTGTACGACTCTGAAGATGAGCTCTGGTTGAGTTCGAAACGCGTCAGTGTAATAGATGGGTTTGTGTGACTTACAGCTGCATGAACACGCATATTTTCCATAAGCTTAGCTATCGTAAGGTCGCGGGTGAGCAAGGAAATTCTTTTAGTTCATTGATATGGACCTCCGCAAAGTAACGCCTGATTCAATAAATAACTCTAATGCAAAGTAAGACCGACTGGTCGCCAACCAACCCGATTATGTGGGTAGCAAACGGCGCCTTTAAAAGCCATGCCGGTGGTTATTTATTAATAAATACTGCCCACTACCGATAAGTTAACTGCTAGCATAAAGAAGGGGATATGTAATATTAATATTCTTAAACAAATTAGTACTTATTTAATTAGTACTTTACTTTAAAATTGTAATTAAACCGCAACTGGGTCATTTGAATAAGTAATATTGTTCGTAAAACATCCGACATGTTTTACTTCAAGCTATGTAAACATTCGTTTCTTCCAAAATGAGGTCACTTCGGGCCGTATATGGCGGTGACAGACCGATGATGTCAACACACCTACACTACCGTAGGTGGCAGCCGAGCGGGCGTTCTTGGGCCCATTGCTCATACAAATCTCACTTACTGTTACTACCATAGTTGGAAAGGAAATCTCAAGAACCATAAGGACACATCTTTTACTATAGTATCTAAATATTTTTTAATACTTTTCAGCACGGATTAGTCGTCATCATCATCATGGGTGTGTCGCTACACCGAATCTCACAGGGTGTACCGCCCATCGATATATATGTACTAACGTACGTACCGCCTGAATTTTTAATGATATAACTAATAATCTACTTTCAAAGAATGAGAAAAAACTGAACTTACACTAAAATATTACACTGGCGGGCTTCCGCGGACCAGAGCTACTATCGCACTAATATAAATGCGAAAGTTTGTAAGTCTGCTTGTTAACTCATCACGTCTAAATCGCTGAACTGATTTAGATGATATTCAGTATACAGATAAGTAGTTTCCGAGTCCCGGGGAAGGTCATAGGATAGGTTTTATACCTGAAAAGTGCACAGTTTCCACGGGAGAGCAATAAACGAATTCTACGCGAAAGGAGTCGCGGGCAACAGCTAGTACGTAAATAACCCTACTGGGTGAAATACTAACCCAGGGTTAAGTAGGAACAAAATGTATGTGACCACAAACCTAACTCAGTTGATGCCCCTAACCCAAGGTTTATCGATTTAGTTTCTTGTAAGGGTATGGAACTAAGCGGCGCTTAAATAAATACTACCTACTTGCCATCTTTTACTAAATAGGTACATTTAAGGTATATCTATCTCTATCCATCTACCTACAGGTAGGTTTGCATGTCACCTATATTACAGGTAGCAGTAACAAGGTCTGTCGTTACCTAGGTACGTGTACGTGTTGCTCCGGATGTATTTCATATCCACGTAGGCTGTCCGCAAGGATCTGTGTGGGATGTAAGGAGATATGCATTGAAAGCTAGACAGGCTGACCTTGGTCGCCTAGTGTCACTTACTTTGTGTTATCGTACCGGTTACATCAATTCCTTGCTTACGTAATGTTAATTAGGTAATAATGTAGACTAGGATGTAAATCGATTAGTATTAGATCACAAGACAGAAGTGATTTTTCTATTCTGAGGTATGGTACTGCAGATTAATAGAGTACCTATGCACTGAGTTAGTGAAGTTATTGTTATTAATATCCCTTTTCCTGTTTGCTCACCCAAGGTGAGGCAAAATTAGGTATTTCTCGGGACATATACGATACAAACTATGCAAAGTCACAGAATGAATAGATAATAGTAAGAGTGGCCAAAGTTCATTGCAATATCTCAGGACAAATGAAAGACAATTTTGAGAGCTCGTGACAACAGAACTGTACATAGAGCGAAAGTTTGGCAGCCTCATTTTTTCGCTTTCATAGCAGAAGTCTTTCTTTTAATTTGGTCAGTGCAATTTTTCGAATTAGGGCAGTCGCATAGGCCTTGGAATGTTATCAATCGTACCGACATTGGACTGAGATACATACATTATGTACGTAATAATTATCAATTTGTTATCGCTAGTTTTATCTTACTGAAAACGAAGAGGTATTTATATAACAGTTTGTTTGTATGCTATACTTAGGTATGAATCAGCTTATTATAAAGAATTGTTTACTCAAGTCGGATGACTATTTTCAAATTTATCCTCAATGTACATTAAGTTTCGGCCAATAATGAATTACCATGTTCTTAATTACAAGCTGTAATAAGTAAGGGTTTAGAATCAAACTATAAAAATCCACATAATTTATGTTTTATTCATTTTCACCGCGGAATGTATCGGGTGTGAGTGCGTCGACTGACTTAATACTCTTCGGCTCCCTCGTTCTCGCCCTCGGCGGAGTCCATGCCGACTTCTTCGTAGTCCTTCTCGAGGGCGGCCAAGTCCTCGCGAGCCTCGGAGAACTCTCCCTCCTCCATACCCTCGCCGACGTACCAGTGGACGAAAGCGCGCTTGGCGTACATGAGGTCGAACTTGTGGTCCAGGCGGGCCCAGGCCTCGGCGATGGCGGTTGTGTTTGACAACATGCACACGGCACGCTGCACCTTGGCCAAGTCGCCGCCGGGCACCACGGTCGGCGGCTGGTAGTTGATGCCGACCTTGAAGCCAGTGGGGCACCAGTCCACGAACTGGATGGTACGCTTGGTCTTGATGGTCGCGATGGCCGCGTTCACGTCCTTGGGGACGACGTCACCGCGGTACAGCATGCAGCAAGCCATGTACTTGCCGTGGCGCGGGTCGCACTTGACCATCTGGTTGGCTGGCTCGAAGCAGGCGTTGGTGATCTCCGCCACAGACAGCTGCTCGTGGTAAGCTTTCTCAGCAGAGATGACCGGCGCGTAGGTGACCAGCGGGAAGTGGATGCGGGGGTAGGGCACCAAGTTGGTCTGGAACTCCGTCAGGTCCACGTTGAGGGCGCCGTCGAAACGGAGGGAGGCGGTGATCGAGGACACGATCTGGCCGATCAGCCTGTTGAGATTCGTGTAGGTGGGGCGCTCGATGTCCAGGTTGCGGCGGCAGATGTCGTAGATGGCCTCGTTGTCGACCATGAAGGCGCAGTCCGAGTGCTCCAGGGTGGTGTGGGTGGTCAGGATGGAGTTGTAGGGCTCCACGACGGCGGTGGACACCTGCGGCGCGGGGTAGATGGCGAATTCGAGCTTGGACTTCTTTCCGTAGTCGACAGATAGACGTTCCATGAGGAGAGAAGTGAAGCCAGAGCCGGTACCCCCGCCGAACGAGTGGAAGATAAGGAAGCCCTGGAGCCCGGTGCACTGGTCGGCCAGCTTGCGGATGCGGTCGAGGACTAGGTCGACGATTTCCTTGCCAATGGTGTAGTGGCCGCGAGCGTAGTTGTTGGCCGCATCTTCCTTACCAGTGATAAGTTGTTCTGGGTGAAACAACTGTCTGTATGTGCCGGTGCGGACCTCATCTGTTAACAAAAAAAGGCAATCATTAATATGTATTGCAAAATGTTTTTTATAAAATAAAACTACATAGTTCACATAGAAAACTGTAAAACTTTTAATAAAAAGGAAATTTTAGTTTTAAACTTACCAACTACTGTAGGCTCCAAGTCGACAAACACGGCACGGGGCACATGCTTGCCAGCTCCAGTCTCGCTGAAGAAGGTGTTGAAAGAGTCATCTCCACCTCCGATGGTCTTGTCTGTGGGCATCTGGCCATCAGGCTGGATCCCATGCTCAAGGCAGTAGAGCTCCCAGCAGGCATTACCGATCTGGACTCCGGCTTGGCCAACGTGTACTGAGATGCACTCACGCTGTGGGAAAGAATAGAAAATAGATAATGGCTGAAATTTCCAGTAACAAATTTTATCCTATCCTAGCAGTCATCTTAGATATTATCCAAATATTTTTTTTGTTAATAAAATGATTACTGGAACTAAAAAGATCGTTTTCACATTTTCACAAGTACCGGTTGTCAAGCAGTCCCCGGTGCTTGGTGGTGAAATGCATGTACTACGGCAAGGACCATTTCACAGTAAACGTCATAGTGGCAAATCGTAATGACTTTTCCTTGGAAAAGGTTTCATAGTGGCTCATAAATTAGTCCTCTAGTGTATTACGTGTACTTAAGTGCTGCATAATTTACCGGCACATGGTGAAAGCTGCCATACTTTTCCATATATGAAATGAACACACTACTTTGCAATCAGTATGTGTGAAGCTACTGCATCTTGTACTTTTATTTCGTAACAAAATCATAACCCCGCCTAAGCGTCACCGTGGGAGTCCACTCTGCCTGCATTACTCAGTTATTTGAGAAAGTTCGACACAATGAAAAAGACAAGTAGGTAGTACAACCGAGGACAAGAGAAAGGTGAAAGGTAGGTACAGCTAGTAACAAAGGCCTACTTTTATTTCGAACTAAAATCTTAACGTGACTATTCAATTAATTTTAGAAGACAAGGCCAAGGCCATTATATAATATGTATGCAAATTAGTTTTAAAATAAAGCCATTGGGGACATAACAAGTGAGATCATCCAAGCCTTGAATGAACGAGGGTCATGGACACGTCATCGTTTTGAAAAATTATTTGAAAGAAATCTAGGTTATTGATTGTAAAAACCTAAATAGGTACCTATTTAACACTGAACTAATCGATTGCTAACTATCGATTCAAAGGGCGTGGCACCGGCACAGAAGCCATCGTGACAAATTCCAACCGGCGAGTCATGATTTGCGCGACAAAAGAAAATCAGACTAAAAATAGAACTCAATTTAAACATTTGAAATTTAGAATTACTCTAAGATACGAGTTTTTAGAACAATAAATAACGTCCTGCAGTGAATGCATTGATAAAAGGCGCTACAGAAGCTAAAGTGCCGGCCTACACGAAATGGCGGCGTGGCCAACCGGTAACATTTTACGGAAAATATGTCCGAATAAATGATTTTAAAGTAGGAAACAGCTAGCTATGGACTATACAAGAAAATAATAAAGCAGTACTCACCATTTTGATTTGAGTTTTGTAAAACTTAACGTACAAATAAGTTAATTAAATAAGTCAGTCGTCGTTCGGCGCGACCGGTTAAGAGGCTTGCCAAACGGGAAATATGACGAAAAAGCCGTTAAGCGCGCTTATATAGTGCCGGCGTTTCGGGGGAGAGACGCCTCACATGCGGCGCCACGATTGGTCGATACGGCTGCCGCATGGGCGGACTGGCCAATAGGGACAAGTCTGCATTATCTCACCATTGCGGGAATATGTGGGTGAGTGATTCATTCAACTTTAGGGATGTCATCAAGTCGAAATCGATAAACACATCGTTGACGTTGTATGGTATTTGGTGTAGAACCACGTAGAAAGTAATCATGTGCAGTATAAATAGCCGTAAATCCATAAAAACTATTAGTTGTTTGTAGGCGTCTTTTTAAACGTATACCTACGTAAAGGCTTCTTATCTTAGGCACTAAATATATGACAAAATACATCATATCGTACTAGGTATAAATAGATGTGACAGTTAGGTAACCATATTTTTTGACTACCAAATTCGTTTATTTAGAGAAAAATACTTTCCACTTCTCATTCTCGTAAAATACGTGTTTATGCTGGATCTAGGCGACATAGAAAATTATGCCACATTTATGTGAATTTTTATGTTTAAAAGATTGTCAAAATAATAAGTTTTAATTAATTCATGTGCGAAATTACATTTGAAATTTAACACGAGCTTTACGGTGAAGGAAAACATTATAAAGAACTCTGCACAATCCTGAGAAGTAATTCAATGGTGTGTATGTAGTTCCCAATCCGCATTGGGCCCGCGTGGGAACTACGACCGAAGCCCTCTCATTCTGGGAGGAGGCTTGTGCCCAGGAATGGGACGTGTATAGGCTGGCTGGAATGATGATGATGATGAAGTTTAATTTTTTTTATTAATGCGCATTGGCTTTGAAGCATCTTAATTTTCTTATAAATAATTAAATGTACATAATGATACTTACCCGGTTTGGACTTATCAATATTATAAGATACTAGCTGTTTCCCGCGACTCCGTGCGCGTAAAAGTATAAAAAATTGTTTACATCCTATTCTCAAACCTACCGAATATACACAAAAAATAGTCATAAAAATCGGTCAAGCCATTTAGAAGAAGTTCGGTCACAAATATTTTTGACCCAAGAATTTTACATACCGGGTGGTCCCTGTAACAGGAGCAAAAAATTAAAGCACAGGTTCTGCTACACAAATGGAACTACTTTAGATCAGCAACTTTCAATTTATCATAATGTTTATTCCAAACAACTTCAATGGTATTTTCAATGTACGGCATCCAATAGCCTGAATGACATCACCTGTGATGTAACAAAATAACGGATTTCGCAATACATTGCGTGTCCAATGAAACTTTAAACTATAATAAAAATAATTTTGTGCCGAATTTGACCTAGGTTGTTCAATATTATTTAATACTATCCCTTACCAGCGACTCTACCCGCTCAGAATTTGTTTATCGCTATCCCGCGGGAGCTACGCAATTTTTCGGGATAAAAAACTATCCTATGTCCTTTTCCGGGACCTAAACTATCTGTATACCGAATTTCATCTGAATTGGTGTAGTGGTTTGGACGTGATGAAGTTGTATGGCTAGAATTTCAAGATTATCTGACTTGTCTATCGCATTGGGCATATTTACCTGTAGATAGATTAAGTTTGGTGAAATGATAAATAAATAAATAATACAAGTTATTTTCAAAAGTTGTAGAATTAAATTAGCTCAAGACGAAGAGTGGAAGCTGTGGTTTAATTTTTTGCTTCTGTTATAAGGCCCCACCTTGTATTATAAGATAGTAATTATACTTGTTAGTAAACAAATTTAACAATAAAACTCTTCTTTCGTTGTCATCTTAAACTAATAATTATGTTTATTTTTAAACGTGCTGCATCGTGTATATGTTTTAATAATAAAATTCCAAAAAATATTACCAATAAAAGAAACGGATAGTTAAAATCTATTACATTACAGATATAAGAAGACATTTATGTCTAGGGCATGTTATAAAATTAATGATTATATAAACATGGACAGGGATATTTAAAAATAATTACGATCCGCATTAAAAATGAAGTCGTTTTTAATACTTATTATGTATAAATATCATTTAATAATGTTGTAAATCCGTTTTTATATATACTTACCTTGTCGAGTTTCTTGCCGGATTCTTCTCAACAGAGGTTTTTCCGAACCGGTGGTAGATTTTTTTTTACATTCATATGCGCTTGTTATAGCCTAAATTGAATAAAGATGTTTTGACTTTGACTTTGTAGTCGATGATTATTCAACGTCTTCGGAACTATCTTTGAGTTCTGTGATGCCTTATGCATAAAACTTCAGGGTTAAATTTGGTGTAACTAGGTATTTGCCTAAGCATGGAAAGTTTAAAATTTCTACTTTCAGTGTTCAGTTCAGTCAGTCAGTGTTTCTTTTAGTGTTCAGTTTAGTCTTTAATAAAGCCGAATTTGCACAAAACGGTTTATTACATATTTTTATAAATCAAATAGTATTGATTTTGTCAAAGTAGAATCTAAAACGGAATATTCAAATTAAAACATGTATGTATTTGAAGTCTTTATTGCACATAAAAAATAAAAATATACAGACACAGTGATGTACAAAGGCGAGCTTATCCCTAATAAGGGATCTCTTCCCGCTAACATTTATAAAGTTGAAATAACACTATCGATATCGATAGCGTCTTGCTGTATATTACATGTGTCACAGCACTACAAAGTTCGTTATTCTTGTTGTTTATTTTTTCTGCTTTAGGGGGCTATATAAAAGTTCTTCTTGCTATTGAGTGAGACATTTTTGAGCCTCAGAAATTATTGTAGGTCCTGAATTACATCATACAACCATAAAAATCCCACACACATGCGCAGACAAACAACTTCTGGTTGGCTAGCTGAACGATTTCATTGCCATATAAGGTAATGCCGGCGGTCCAGCTAAGTGCTAAATTAGGACTTTCTTGATAATCCGTAACGAAATAAACTGAAATTTACCAACTTTCTTTCTACAGTCGATAGTAGGTACCTATAACTGGTCAGGCTTTAATTATTTCGTAAGTAAGTATCAGAAGATAAAAGCTGCTCTGGTACTTCTTCCTTGTCAAGACATAAGAAATCACACAAAACAAATGCCTGCTTCTGCTACCAAAAAGTGGCCAATAATAGTAGATTGGATTGGATGGATTGTATTTTTTTTTTCAAAAATGTATTTCAATTTCATTTCACCACAGTATAGTTAGTTGCTGCTAAAAACGCCATCTATGGGAACTCGTCGCTACTACGCAGTCGCTCATGTTGCTACGTAATAATAACACCAACGATCACTGAAGTCTGGTAGAACGCCATCTCTTGAGTTTTTTAAAAGCGCATTAGTTTCGTGAATATTGTTTTGTAAATTTCTTTGAGTATTTATCTACAAATATTCTAGATAAATACTCAAAGGTAAATTTCAACAATCAGCGATTGACCCATCTCACTCCTCTATTATTTCTCTGAGTAGTCTGTGCTCCTCTCTCTACTATCTTAACACATTACTACCACCCCCTGACTTCTACAGGTGCCACCGACGCACATGTGCGTTCAAAATGTATGAATAATTTATGATAGCGGCACTGGGCGAAGTTCCGAAAACGCATAATGCGTCGGTGGCAGTGAATGCATTAAGACAGTATTCAGTGATCATGATCACACACAATAAGTTTGTGTGTTTCTTTGCATGTTTATTAAGAGACTAGCTGTTGCCCGCGGCTTCGCCCCCGTTTCAATATTTCTAATTTTTTTCCCATAAAAACCTGACAATAAAGAACAGAACACAACAAATAAAATCAAGTAAAATCGGTCCGCCAGTCGTTCCCGAGTTTGCGCTTATCAACACATTTTACGATTTATTTTTATTTTAGATTAAGAGGCTTGTTTAGCCGTGATATTAAAAACTAAAATACCATATTAGTTCGTGGAAAAGGTTAGAATTAAAAAAAAACTAGTGGAAAGCTAGAATTTTATACCCACCGGGAATATGCTCTATTCCCGCCGGGCGCATAAAACTAAAATACCTAATAAAGAGATAAATTTATATGGTAGCATATAATTTAACCACTTTAAAAATTATTGCGCTTAGGAAGCTATTATCCTGGAACAAACAAAATACCGCGATGTTGCGGGCAACAGTTAAAACATGTTAAAAGCTACCTCTAGAACACATAAGATTCAAAAGAAAAACCATACAAAAAATAGTATGATCTCACGATATTACTGCTGTCTCGTTTCAAGAAAGCTTGAAAGAGAGAGAGCATTCGTACGTGTCGCGCGTCATCTTGACGAATCCGATATTTCCGTTCAGTTTTCCCGCGCTCCGTTCAAGTGCGCGCGCAACTGTCCCGCGCGCGAACGTATTTCAAATCGCGCAAATTCGAACCGACGAAATACGAAACATAACGAAAAAAAAGTACTTTTTTTTTAAATAGTGCTGTTTGTGTCAAATTAGGTTTTTATTATATTTAATCTGTGGCTTTTGAAAAAGTTGTGACTGTGTCGTGAATTTTAAAATTCAAGGATAAACAAGGCGTGAGTATTTTTACGCGTTTTACTTTGCATAATTTTCTTTGAATTGGGGCCGGAAGAGGAATTTTAAGATAAAATGTTGGCCTTGTATGGCGGGGCAGCCGTTAGTTGGACAAATAAGGCTGTGCCTTCTAGGCTCGTCTAGGACGCGGTATACTAGTTACCAAGCCGGAGGCTGGAAAGTGCACTACGGTATTGTACTACATAACTTAAATAAGTTAGCGAGACTTTCTAGGATAGTTTCCGTTTTATTGCTGCTTAAATTATAACGAGAATCTTTATTCGGCATGGCGCCAAAAGTAAAAAAACTTTATAATGGCTTGCACAGATGTTTTTAACGTCTTTTAGAATAATTTACAATATAATAATTTGTAGGGGGTAGGACCTTGTGCAAGGTCCGCCCGGTTGCTACCACCATCTTGCTCGCTAATCCTGCCGTGAAGCAGCAGTGTTTGCCTGTTGTGTTTCGGCGTGAAGAGTAAGACAGCCGGTGACATTACTGGCACAAGGTATCCCATCTTAGGCCCCTAGGTTGGCAACGCATCTGCAATCCCCCTGGTGTTGCAGGTGTCTATGGGCGGTGGTGATCTCTTACCATCAGGAGACTCACTTGCTCGTTTGCCATCTAGTCGAATAAAAATAAATATACGTATAAATATACAAATCAACATTTATAATTTATTAAGTCAGTTTAAAAAATATATTTTCATCTTTTTTCCTATGGACAGACTCTGTTTAGGTTTTTCGAGAAATAAAATTGACAAAAACACAGAATAATTAGGTATTAATTATATAGGTAATCAACACTGTAATCAAAGTAAGTTTATTTGGGTATGGTTACGAGTACACAGTTTGGTATTTCCCCCTCTGTATTTGTGAATTAGTATTTATTTAATTTATCATCAATTCATGCGTTTTTTTTATAAATTCCGATGAACTAAGTGCATCTTTTACCTTGCTATTCTGATCACACGCACGAAACTTACATCGAGAAACCCACCTTCCTTCAGTTCTCCATCAACATAATCACACAGACTCAACATCAGAAACTAGACAAAAAACCTGTTTAAAAACACATCATACGACGCTGATTGGTAGCGTGATAGCGGAGTAGTTAGGTAAAAATGTTTAGTTACTTGTTAGTTAATTAGGTAAATTTAATGACATAAAAGCAACATTCAAAATCTAACTTTACAGAACGACTGACTCGAACGATGCGACATTTTCTAAGCCGATCCGTTTGTATTATACCCTGATACCCTAACCAACTTAGAATAGTTGAAAATCCCTGACATTGTCATTTCAAAGTTCAATATCTCGAAAACGGCTGAACTGATTGAAACAGCCAACCACAACCACCGCCAGGAAACTCTTTCACGTAAAAAACCGCATCGAAATCGGCCCGTCCGTTTGAGAGCTACGATGCCACAGACAGACATTGGCGTCGAACTTATAACACCCCACTTTTTGCGTCGGGGGTTAAAAATAAGAGCTTCGCTGAGTATCTAGGAATAGGCGGTTCTCAGAATCAGTATGTTTACACACAGTAGGAAATCCTGAATAGATTCGTGACATACCGATGAAGTTGGCACATCATCTTAGTTTCATGACTAAGAAATGGTATTGCCAAACAATCACAAAAAGTCTGGTGACATTGGAGAAGTAACACTCGCTACACTCGGCGCGGACCTTTCTGTGGCCTTGTCGACCTTCCATGCTTGACTGGGACAACACGTGTGACATTACATTACATAATTGAAAATAAAACAGTAGATTTGTGATTAAACTTAATAGTTTAATGAGCGTGGGTATTAAAAAAACTTAGTAATTTAATTACTTATAGTCCATTCAGGATAACATTGGACTCTAGAAGGTCACAGAAGAAGGGTTCTAAACATTTTTTGTGAAGTCGTAATAATAATGATGATGATGATGATTAATAAAAGAAGTAATAAGATGAAGTCATAATTTTCAGTACTTTGCAAGGTTACTTTGCAACTTACAAAATAACTCAATATTTATACATAGTAATTTAATAATAGAATAGTAAACGAAGTCTACGTGAACGGAGTCGCGGGCAACAGCTAGTTAATAAATAATTGAAACTAATATTGACGTCTTCGATATTTTAATTAGAATTTAGTTTAGACCGTGTCCTAAAAAACTGCAATTTAGAAAATGACTTCCTAAAGCGTGCATTATAAAGAGCCTATATTTTTCCTTCTGCCATTCCTATAATGAACAGACTGTAAGTGATTGTTAGCGTTTCAACCACCGCTTCCCTTGTGTTACGAAACACTCGACAATAATGTAATAACCACAGAATAAGTAGGTAATAGTAAAAGTCAAACTAAATAATAATAGGAATATAGGAAAAAGGAAACTTCGTCTTCTTATAGGGTTGCAATTGGTTTTTGTTTCATGGGCATTATCATTAGATTTTGGGTGGTAGCACAGGGGAACGGCGGGTAAATTGAAACGCTTCTGCAGGGCTACTAATGAAACTTGAAACTCGAAGTTCGTATCGTACCGTCCCTCTTGCTCTCGTATTAAATAGTATACTTAAGTGTCAGAGGGACCGCACGACACGAACTTCGAGCTTCGTAGTTGCTGAGCACTTTTTTACGTTTATTGTATACGTATATGTATTACGTGTATTGTATATTGTGACTTAAGGCGCTAGCATCGACATCTATGTACCAAGGGCGCTAGTTTGTGGCCGCGAAGGTATTTTGAAAGTAATTCGGTAAAGTACTGACAGTTTTTTTTATAGCTTGTAAAAATTAATGTCAATCTAAAGGCCAGTTGGCGAACTAATTTTCACCATAGTAACGAATGACTTAGGTACACATTCTTTAACTGCTTCAAATGAAAATTTGTTACGCTACTTGTCTACTTTGTACTTGTTGAATGAAGTATTGTTTTCTGAGATGTGCTCACGTATACACTGCACTCAATTTTGATGTTAGTTAGGTACGTATTTAGATTTGATGTCGTTCGGAGACCATAATGTTAAGATTTAAGAGTTATAAATGCAAATATGATCCATTTGCATTATTCTACATAGTAATAGGTACCTATGTATGTATATAATTAAGTCACTTCTCATCGTCTGTTTTTATTATATATGTAATGTGTATACGCGTAGTTCTTTTAAACTAGTTAAGTACCCAATGATTTTTATTTCATATGATGCCACAGATATACTTATCTATTAAAAACGTGCTGCTCTTATAGAGATAGAAGATGAAAAATGCGAGCTAAAACTTTATTGTTCTGTAGACATTCGATATTTCGCAAAGATAAACGCCAAAGTCTCCACGTTTCCATCAAAACAGGTTTTAGACGCTGTATTTCGAGTATTCAAGTCATTTCGACTGTCCAGCTCCCAACGTTGCCAAGGCAACTATTTTTAAGAAAACCAAAATAGTCTAGCGGATGTGCGAACGACACCTACAGGGCTTACGAATAATAAGCGTGTGTTGGTGTTGCTTGCTCAAGGAGAGCTGCATCGTAAAACGTTATGAATGAGGCATATTATGTGACTATTGGATTGACTACACTACACCACACTACACTATAGATATACTTAGAAGGAAAATGCTAAAACTTAGGTTACGGGTTTGAGATGGGTTTTAAGATAAATTTGCTATTTTACGCTCAGTAGTCTCTTGCCTTCTTCTTTCTTGCTTTCTTTATTGTTACCTTTTTATTAGTTTGCCGCTGTCATGAAACATTAAAATCTGTATCCTATGGAAACCTATGAAACATTAAAATCCGTACCAGTATTGCTGGATACTGCGAAGTACCTACTAAGACTTTTTACAACTTGTACCTATCATACCTTACAACATATCCAAATTTTGTGTCACCATCAAAATATTCGCGATTTTCACTTAAGTATATAATAACTGCTTAAATGCGTTATATATAACTGCTTAAATGTCTGCTTATATATTACGATTTGATACTACTTACCTATTTATCGCTGAAATTACTTCGACGTTTCGACCACATTGCAGGCAAACTCGTGACCACGGCCGCTGCAGTGTGGTCGAAACGTCAAGATTATTCTAGCGATAAAGAGCATTTGATTCGGTATCAATGAAAGATTATTAACATCCAAATTGTTAGTATCTATAATTCAGCCCGACGCGACGCGACGACATGACAAATTTCATGAACGACACAAAATTCAAACTGTATTTTTTACACCTGGTACCTACACCTACCTATATAATTATGTCCTCTTAACGAAATTAAATGACTATATATCAGTGGCGTAGCTATCGGAGGGCTAGACGGGGCAGTGCCCCGGGCCCCCAAGCTCAGGGGGCCCCTCGGACTCGAAAAAACACATTATAAATGACAAATCTGGAGTACGTTGAATTCGAAACACGACGAATACGGAACAAACGATTTTAAATAGTTTAGTTGGGGCCTAGTTTATTTTTGCCCAGGGCTTTTGGTTACCAAGCCACGCCACTGCTATATATGAATTGAAATTTGGATGGTGGCTAAAAATCACCAAGTAAGTAAGTAAATTATATTTTTAGTATGTAGTACTTAAGTAATTGTACTTAGGTAATATTTAAAACTATTAGGCATATACAGATATACGACTTCTTATGTACTCGTAGTACACTAAGATAAATAAATAAATATTTTGGCATGATAATAGGACTGTTTAATTACTTATATCAATAAATACGTGTCTCTTAAATAGTAAAAGGTTAAAATAATAAAAAATATATTTATGGCCAGAGTTAAAGTAGTATAAGTAGATAAGTACTGTTCACTTTTTTATAGTCTGTCACACCAATTAATATACCTATTAGCTTAGCGAATATGCCTAGTGTATGACTCTGTATGCGCCATTAAAGCGACTAGGTACAAAATTGAATTAGTACTTACTTAAATATGCATATATGTATATTTTACTAGCTGTTGCCCGTGACTCCATCCTCTTATAAGTATGAAAAAGTTAAACGGACTCCAAAAAATAAAAAAAATAACAAAAAATGGAACCGACTACAAAACCCTTAAAAAGTATTTTTCTAGGTACGTACTAGTTCGAAGTCGGTGCCTCAGCACGAGCCAGCAAGAGTGGGACAATACTCGTCTACCTCTTTTACATACTATGGGATTCATTCAATCTCTCCTGCTGGTTCGTGCTGAGTCACCGACTTCGAGCTAGTACGTACCTACATAGAAAAATATTTTTAAGGGTTTTGTAGTCGGTTCCATTTTTTTTATTTTTTTTTATTTTTTGGAGTCGGTTTTACTTTTTTGTTAAAAAAATGTTTTTATTTCTCACTTTTTAGTGATTTGTAGCCAAAGTACATCTCACAACGATTCTATTAAGCCCAAACACAACTTAGTTGCTTTGTTTTATAACAGAGTTCCGTTGCCTACCTTCTGGCTTCAGCATCATATCAGTTCGAAAGAATCATTAACTTAAAGCTTCTTCTTAGTCGCTTATCTAGGTATATTAATCATGATCGTTTATAGACGAGCGAGCATTACTTAGCTTAGATGTGTTCCATTATCATGGTCTTCTTCATCAGGTCCAGGTTACCAAATGATACTTTCTGAATGTAAATGCTCATCTTAATGCTAAAAATGTCAAAATCGCCATAGGTGTGCCTATACAATCTAGAGAAACTAGAGAAATTTACTAAATTAAAAACGATTTTATTGACAAATTTAGAAGAAAGAAAAGGAGGATGGGTTCTTGAACGCTGAATGGAGACATTTATTTTGTGTCGCACAGTCGCGTGTTTTTGCATAATTCCATGGAAACTGTGGAGGAAAATCATAGGAAAAAATAGTTTACATACCTACATTTAATGGGCTTAATCAAATGAAAACAAATTTATCTGAGCTGCTACAGGACCTGGCACACCATCTTTAAGAAACCCTGTTCTAAGCTATCTCGCCCCTTTGTCTTCTTAGTTAGGGTAATTTATGATCAAATCACTAAAATAAACCACCTCAAAATAACCTATCGAATCAAATTTTCGACACAGTGGTGCATAAGTTGAATTAAATTGTATTCTATTACTTGTTCCTATCGTATTGTCTGTCGTAGAAATATGTATGTGTAAGATTTCCTACATATTTAAAAATACTTAAAGATTGTAATTCTAATGTTTGCAGCATATTTCGAATGAAAATTGCATCACACTTGAAGCCAATCTAAAGCAATACAACGGAGCTCTGCATGTAAACAGAATAGGAGATAAATTAGCGTAGTCGTAAATATAGCCAAGGTTATATCGTCTGACCGCCAGAAAAATGTATTCCGTCCAGAATTTAAAGCAGCAGACTGGTTTTGACTTTGCCGAATAGTTAGGGTTGCGTTAAACCAAACAACTTGATTTATTATTGTATTTATGTCTAATATTTATTTGTAAGTATACATTTTTGACTATTTGCTACGTTTTTTACCTACATACTAGCAAAAATTTTGGTGCTGCGGGAAACTGTTTTTGATATTTGAGAAAAATACCCCTTGAAATTAATTGATACCTATTAAACTTGTTTTGAATTAATAGCAGAATTGTAAAAAAATAATTAGTGTTTTGCGAATATAGTTTTTTCGATCGTTTTCACGCTGACTTTTCCAATTGAAGTACTTAGTTGTTCTTTCTTTAACAGTTTGAGCATTTTTAGTCCTGTTCAAATGTATTCCTTTACAATAAAGACTTTACCTGACCTGACTACGAAGCTTGAGGTCCCGGGTTCGATTTCCGGCCGGGGCAGATATTTATTTATGTAAGTATGTTTATATAATATTTCTACTGTACCTATCCAACCACAAATACCTATATATCTAATCCATCTATCCAACGAGGAACACCCGACTACGGAACCCCTACTAGCGACATTCGCAACATTTAAACAATAGACACATAAATCTTGCAAAACCCAAAAAATAGAGACAAGTACAAGGTGAGAAGGGTTCTTAGCTTAGTACCTAATATAGACAACTAAGTTATTTTCCTGTAGGTAGACTGAACATGAAGTATCGCGAGACTCAGCCTATATGAATACCAATAGCCTATATGATTAACCAGAATTTTGGAGTGCGAAATTTAATGTACTAACTTTGAATTTAATATTATGTCTTTAATAGTAGATTATTGTCGTGGCCTGGAAGTAGGCAATTGCTGGCTGAGTATGACTATTAAACGGACGACGCTTGCGAGTCCGTTTAACTAATACGAAACCAGCAATTGCTATTCCAGCCAAGAGTAATATAAAGCTTTTCTCAAAAATGGTGAATAATTCTGAAATATAATCAACTTTTTCTCAAGATATATTACAAAAAATTTTTTTATTCCAATACTTTTCTTATGCTTTCCCGCCTTTTTTCATTAAAAATAATCAGCAGGTGTATTTTTCCACCAGAAACACCACAAGCTATTTCAGCCCCATTAGAAAAAGTCCGGAGTTCCAACAAAATATCTGATACCGGCCATTAGACTTGGCTGTATACGACTTGTGCCAACATTTCCATGGCCTTTTTAACTTTAATAAAAAAATGTGACTGATTGCAGGCGCGCTAATTCATTATTATCAAGCTAGCGCGCCTGCAATCTTTTTAACTTTTTAATTTTTCGCTGACCATAAACTATGCATTTCACCTTCTGATATGTAAAGAACAATGTCAACTTTTACGGACATTTTTGAGAAAAATATTATGTTTGTTTATTCGCGGTTGTAACTGTTGTGAGCGGAACAGCCAACATCTTTACAGAATATAGATGCACATCATTCACGTCTGCTGCAATTTGCATACTCGTTTTCCGACAAGCGACAAGACTCGGTCCCATGCCTACATAATTAGATATTTATTTTATTACAATTGTAATTGCTTTTTTTATTTTACGATAAAATCCACTAAAATGTAACTATTTATTGATTCTACGCAGGTCTTTCGGTTCGTAGACGCTAGGTAGTAGGTACTTTCTCCATAACGGTTGTCTGTTCTTCGAGCGATGCGGCCTATCCATTTGCTATATTGTACTTCAACTCAGTGAATTTATGAGAACATGGATTATGACCCACATATTGATTATGTGCACTAACTAATTTATGGTGAAATAAATATTTTATCATTTTTCTTTTCATTTTCATGGAGAAAGTGTATCACGTCACGAAATGGTTGGGAAATCAGTACTTACCTATAATGCCAACCTTACGGACGGCGCTGATCTTCCTTTGGGACCAATCTTTATACTTAGCTCGTATAGTATAGTTCTTTACGTGGTATATCATAGGACGTATTGTATAATATTATTTTTTGTATACATTTCGACGATCCTTTTGTGAATTTCTTATAATTAACTGACATGTGTTTATAATGTATTTTTTCAAAAGGTAATAAATAAATCTAATCTAATCTAATCGTACATTCCTTTAATGTTGGGTGGCAGTGCCGCGTTTGGCACTAAAATGATACGTGCTTGTTTTGAGCATAGATATGGCATCATCCAATATTTCTGATGGTCACTGTATTAGCATCAGGCATCACAGGGCTGTGATGCCTGCATGATGCGAGGGCGCACCTCCGCATCCGCAGACTCAGCTGATGAGACATGAGGCCTACTTGGCACGCGACAGGTACATCGAAATAGATTGCCGCGTCACTTCCGAGAAGCGGCCTAATTGACTGACTTGACAGTACGATATTTAATGGTGCTTGCTGCGGGATAGACTCCTGATTGATTAGTGTCTGTAATTATTTTATATACTTACTTACCTAAATTGTTGAATCATCTAAAATAAACAGTTGAGATTTAGTCGCTTTATAATAGTGACCTTAGAGGCAACTTCAATGAGCTACTTTTTTATCAGTTTTAAGCGGCACGGTCCTTGAACTTTGGAGACATCTTTCTGCAATTTGCAAATGTAAACGATAACTAACTACTTTGGCATGTCTTAACCACTTATTGGTAGGTAAGATAGTTGCATTCAGTTGAAGGTAAGACAAACTGCTAACACTACTGTGCTGAAGAAATCTTTGGGACACGAGCACGAGTATTCAAGGTAGAAAATCCTTGAAAGTCCTATAACCATAGATACAAGAGCAAAACACAATAAGAGGCGCCACCATACAGAATTAATCACCTTCAACTTGTTTTCATATCATTACTTAGTGTTAACGCATTTTACAGCTAACTCAATGTACTATTTGGCATTGGATCACAATTGACACAACAATTGGCCTTTAACTCTAAATGACACATCAGTATTCCTAGTAAAACACTATGAATAAACTCATTGAATGTTTGAATCCAAAATGACCTTAGGCGGCACATCTTGTATTAAGTATGTGTAAACAAGGACGATGTAAGAGGAAAATCTTGTTCTTTCGGCGAGGGGTTTATGATTGTATTTCGAAGAGAAAAACATGTTAAAAGCATTTAGCGTGACTCAGCCGTGTTTGATGAATACACAAGAATTCACGTTTTTAAATTTGAAATTGTTTTAACCTTCACTTTGTTATACTTGTACACAGTTTTACTCGGCAATTGAATTAATTTCCAGGATATTACTAAACTCCCAACTCAAGACCCAAGACCCATGACCAAAGAGGAGAATAGATGGTGGGCTGACCCAAGCGCTTTTCAGCTCGATTGGCGGGTGCATGCCCAGGATAGGGTTAAGTAGCGGAGGTAACGGAGGACGTAATATACCTTTTACGAACGACGCAAAAAAACCGTAGGAATAAGATTTGATCGTGGGTCGTGGATTTCGTTCACGCTGCACGGGGAACAGACTTAGTGGTTCGAGCATATAGCGGCAATCCCGTGGGAACATCGGGATAAAAAGCAGCTTATTGTGTTATTCAAAAGATTTAACTTTCTACATCCAAACTAATCCGTTTTCGTAGTAACTATTAAGTAATCTGTGCCGTTTTGGCGTGAATAGTAACGAATACACGCACACTATCAAAAACTTTAACATTTTATGATGTAAGTAGGATTATTTAAGTGCTGTCATTACCATTTAACACCCATACGCATGTACCACAATATACACAACTAAGTACGTATATTGTGCATGTACCGTGGATATCAAAGTACAGGATAGTTTTTGGTAACACCAGTGCTCCTTGCCCTTGGCTTTTGGTCTGTTTATGCGGAAGGTATCACAAAGAAATTAACAATTGAAGAGATTGTAGTTGTCATTTAAACAATGATAAGGTCGCCGAATATTACACCAAAAATATCAAGAGAGCCTTGACCTTAAAAGACAATGGTTTCTTGAGCCAAATAACCGAGGTATTTCGGGAGAAGTTTGTTACACACGTATTTTAACTTTTAGATGCCTACTTACTTGTACATACTCAGTGGCATAGCTACCTACCGGAGGGCTAGACGGGGTCCCCTAGGCCTCTTTACAAACTATAAGTGACAAATCTGGAGTACGTCGAATTCGGAATATGACGAATACGGAACAAACGATTTTAAATAGTTTAGTTGGGTCCTATAGTTTATTTTTGCCCCAGGGTCTTTGGTTACCTAGCTACGCCAATGTACATACTGTTATCGTGGGCAATGCTTATTCAGTCGACCCCAACAAAAATCTAAGGTAGCAGCTACAGAAGGCAAATGTACGTTCGGGGTCAACAAAAGACCAAGATAACGTCCTTGACTTTTGACGATAGGGACATTTTACCTGTTATACCTACTGAGATGGACAGATGACTGGTTCAAGCCGCGGGTTCACGGTGGATGCAGTGCGCTGCCAACCGAAGCAACTGGAGGTCTATGGGGGAGACCTCTGTCCAACAGTGGAGTGGATAGTGGATGTGATATGATGGTGAGATTTACAAATAATCGTCAGGAAAAATACTCAAGCGCTCCAGGTTTCGACCTTAGCTAGACTTAACTTGATTTCTCGTGCCTATACTTTACCCCCTTATTCATAAACGACAATCATACCTATTTTAGTTAAAATGCCGCTAAAATTCGTTTGTCCTTATCTGTCACTTCGACATTTGTATTTGTTAGAAAGGGACAAAGCATTTGTTAGTTAACATAGGCTTGTTAAGTTTATGAATAGGGGTAAGTCTAGACGTGGGTGGTTAATTGTCAGACGAACTCTAACCTATGTCATATTAGATTATTCATTGCTACCGCCACTGCGAGACGCGATGTGGATGGCAGCCAAGTTTTAATATTAGCGCAGCTGATGTCATCGCCCTGTTCGCGAGTGAAAACATTGTTTTTGGAATATTGTTCAGTGTAATTGTTGACTCAAGGATGGTTTGGGATTGAGGTTATTGAGGTTGCTCGTGGAAAGGTGGAGGATGAGACGTAGTGAACAGGGTTGGACTGGGCCGAAATGGCCCGAGTAGCTCCCCACAAACTCAGGCTCCAAGACTGATGTCGCAAGAGCTATAGGATCTAGGCTGCGTGGGGCCCATTGCTACCTTACCTACAGACAAGATAGGGCCGTGGGGGGGTCCGCGAAACCTGGAGCTCGCTTGGCAAATGCTTCAACTATACTGGACCAGTCCGACGCATTTTTTACTGTTTTTTGACATGAACTGACCCTTGATTGACCTCAATAACACCTGATGAAAAGTACAGATGAAGCCAAAGTCATCCTGGACAGCTTTCCTTCCACATTCAGGTTCAGCACGGACATAACGTACACCTTATACTTTAAAGTCACTAAAATAAAATAAAATGAAATGTCAAGTGATCAATCGTCAAACTTCTCGAGTCTGAGAGTCATTTGCTTCTAACGGCATGCTAGAGTTGGCGCCATTTTATTGGTGAGCAAAAGATTAAAAAATACAGTTTTTGGTCAACGTTCACACAGTGATGACGAAGTGTCATGAATTATTCCGTCGGTGTCTTTTCTTTACGATGTCTTCGTCAGTTTTAACCACAAAAATCAATAAGGCATGACTAACATCCTTTGTAGTCTTGTCCAGTTCAAAAATATGCAGTAATGACAATGACCAACGTATAGGTACTCGTAATTAGGTCTACTTAATTTTAATACTTAGTGTACGCATCTGAATTTAGTGGTTTCTAATTATTGTAGGGTTTATGGTATGCAAAGCACACAAACACAATCCGCGTGCTCGTCTAGATCTAGATCAAAGACTGAATCGAGATACTTAGCTTAATTATGGTTTCCTCCATCCGAGGAGTCTGCATTTATGCTGAGGCGGGACCATTTCGGGCACAAAACAGTTTCAAATTGTAACTAACCCTTTCTTTTTATTTTCTTTTTGGTATTTTTTTGTCTGTGTTTTTCATTTCATTTCTTTTATATAACTCGCAATGCCTGTTATTTATTGGTTTGTTAAGATTAAATCTTACGCATCGATTTTCACATTTTTCTGGGGATCGGATTATTTGGAATTGATGACAATCTACGAATAATAATTATTATCCGTAGATGACAATTCAAGTACCTACCTACAGTCAGCAAAAAAAAGAAAATATTTTTTACACCGAGTAGACATTTGTACACCTATTAACATTGTATACTTATATGTTGCAGATTACTTGCAAAAAACAAAACGTAGCAACCGGCCGCGATGCCGATTTACGCCTACCTACATGGTCCATCGTTTGAAGAAATTTGTGCCCGGTTCTCTAATTTTTCGGCAATAATCCTTTTTCTTATTAATTCATTTCCCAACTGTTTTATATGGACGATTTTTTTTTAAACTGAAATTACTTCAGGGTTGTTATAAAACTAACAGGTTAAGTTAGGGATCTACAGGAAAGTCCTGTCCTGAAATATATCCTGAATAGTATACAGTTTCAGTAATAAAACCGTTCGCCGATTTAAAACAGTTGGGAAATTAATAATTTGGGAATTTTTTTTTCGGCGTAAAGCCAGGACCAGAACACCTTGTGTGCACTAGTGAAACGTATATATTATATGTATAAGTACAGGCCGGAGATGGTCACGATGTTCACAAAAAAGAAACTTAAGGGTGATTCCTTACCAGGCAATAAAGTACCTACAATATTACCCGTCAGGGTGACTGCATCTCTGCGCTGACGCATGCGCGGTTTCGACTGTTTTCGCAATAAATTGCCCACTGAAATAGCTGTGATGCAGACATAAGTATCGAGAACAAGGTCCTACTGGATCCTGGAATTGTTTTTGTGATTCATTTTGTTGTGAAGAATTAAATGCCGTGATGTAATTTAAAAATAAATTTGTCAAATGTAAATGATTGGTATATTAACGCAATACTTATAAGGACCTGATTACTTATAAGGACCTGTGTATGTAGTAGTGGTACACAGAATTGATATAAAACTCAAGTCATTTTTCGAATTTGAAACATCAATTAGTTTACATGGACACGGTTACTACCTACTAATAGGTAGGTACATTGTATACAACAGATCATTTCCTTAAGTTTTTTTTTTACCTATACTAATTTATATTAGCCATCAAAAGGGAGAATTTAGTTATTTCTTCTTGATAGAAGATCCTAAATCACTACATTCTTGACATATAGTGGTCGTGGTCATCGGTTAAGCACTGATCTCAACCTGGGACCTGATATGACAGTGGGCAGCAACACTATAGTGCTATAACTTACAAGTTTGTGCGTGACACTCGGTGGAACCCTGTTGCCAGCGGCGGCCTTACTCTTGCGAGGCTCCGGGCGGCAGATCTTTGCGAGGCCCTTTTGTCCTTCGTGAAAAGTATGTGATGCGAAAATATAGCTAAAAAAATATATTTTTTGAAATTTGCTTGGGTTGTTCCGCGAGGCCCCTGCAAGAGGGAGGCCCCGGGCGATTGCCCTGTTCGCCACCCCCTAAGACCGCCGCTGCCTGTTTCAGTTACCATTGCCGCACTTATCATAAAAATATTGGTAAAGGCAACAGAGCCTCCCTCCGACAGGGTTCTACCAATGTTACATACGAATTTGTCAAGGTATAACTACGAACTTCGGAGCAATGCGGCGTGGGGGTCAAAGGGAAACCACCACACTATTTGCCTACTTAGTACCTATCCATAAAAAAATATATTAAAAAAATTCAAATCGGTCCACGGGTCCATAAATGACGGAGTTCTGAGCTAACAAACATAAAAAAATACAACCGAATTGATAACCTCCTCCTTTTTTGAAGCCGGTTAAAAACAAGCTTTGCTTAGTTTGGGACTAGGTCAATTGGTGTCAAAGTGTCTCATGATATTAATTTATTTCATTTATTTATTTCCCCCCAGAACGTCATGCAGGTTCGCTGCCAATCCCCAACCAAAAACATCTGTCATAGAGCAAGTAGCAACTTTGAAGAAGAAGAGAACATTGGAATGTGTAGATCAACTTAGTATCACAGTTATAACTATTTGGTCTGGAATCTGTAATAAATAGGTCCATTGGTTTCAGCTCTCAGATTATTTTGGATCGGCATGCGTGCGCGCAACCTTGTACGTTTGTGGCATACTTTAACGTTTATAACTGGAAATAATAATTTCTGACCTAATTATTAAAACCACTAGTGGTTTTCTGAGGAAAGCGTCTGTTTTCCTGCTTTTTGTAAGTCAAGGTCAATACTAAACATAAAAACAAACGCTTATGCAAACTACTTTATTTTTTTTTCTGTGAGCTGCCGTTACAGGATTATTTTTTAAATAAATAATAAACATATCTATTAAACCTATTTTTTTATAGATTTACGGGTGAAGACCAACAAGAATAATTATTATTTTTTTCCATTGTGACACGAAAATTATCCGGATACAAATGTATGATTAATTTTTCATGTCACAATGAAAAACAAATAGTAATTTTAAATAGTTGCGTTATAAAGGTGTGAAGCTTTTTGGTCTTCACCCTTACTTAATTGATTACATGGACTGATGACATTAATTAAAAAAATACTTTCTGCCAAGTTTCGTGCGGTGCATTTTTCTTGGCAATGATGGTCTTTCCGAAAGCTCTGGTAGTATTAAGTGACATGTGTCCTTCCAGAATAAACATTTTGATTTTGATTGACGACCGCGGATGGCCAAGTGGTTAGAGAACCTGATTACGACGCTATAGGTCTCAGGTTCGATTCCCGGCCGGGGCAGATATTTGTATAAATAATACATACGAATAATTGTTGTGTGGTCTTGGATGTTTAATATTAATTTAAGTATGTACTTATTTATCTATATAACTATGTTTATCCGTTGCCCAGTGTCCATAGCTTTGCTTAGTTTGGGACTAGGTCAATTAGTGTCAAGTGTCCCATGATATTTATTTATTTATTATTTTTTTTTTGATTTGAATACATTTGTTTGACTTTGCTTTCGTGGTCGCATGCTAGAGCCCACCAGTTTGTAACGAGCGTAAACTTTCGTTTCCCCAGTAGTTCACCAGGCGTGGGCGGATCGGTTTCAGAATGCCGCCCGCCCACGCCTCGGTCCCTTGCCCGTACGCAGCCACCGTTCCGCCATTTACATAGTTTGACACGTTAGCCAGCCGTTGAAAACGAATTAACAATCATGGCGGTTAATTTATTCTTAACTAGACTTTACCGAAGTCTTCGCACGCGGAAGTACGAGTAATCCATATTAATATTACTTATACAATAGTACTGACAGCATTTCACATTAAATTTATAGGTAATTGTGGTCTATCCCCTTGCTGTATAATAATTTTTATTATTAACTCAGGGACTTTATACATTTTTGCTATGTTTAAGGCTATATATTGTTAAGCTTATAGATTTCAAATTTTTATATTTTTAGTTTAAATTCTAGTCACAGGCTCGCGACGTCGAAGTTTCCAAGACGATCCCATAGAGCTTATGGGAACGGAAGCAAATACCATGCCCTCGGTACCGCTCTGCTTTCAGAGCATGACATGAGTGCGTGTGAGCTAACTTTGGGGGCGGCAGACGTGAACTTGCCTTCGAAATCCAAAAGCTTAATGGTTACTTGACCTGAAATGTATATTTCAGAACTAAATTATTGTTATTATTATGTTAAAATTTATGACGGTGGAAGCATTCTACACTTCCACTGAACGTAGATATAGTTTAGATATAGTTAGTGTTTAGTATTGTAACTAAGGGACCCCATACATCCCTGTATTTTTATTATTATTATTTTTTGTATTTTTTTTCTTTAATTGTAATAATATAGTTTTTAAGTATTTTATTTGTAATTATATTTTTATGAAAAAATGACTTTCTGCCAAGTTTCTTGCGGTGCATTCTTCTTGGCAATGATGGTCTTTCCGAAAGCGCTGGTAGTTTAAAAAAAATGACGTGTAAAAGTGCCCATTGCGGCCTATTTACTGAATAAATGATTTGAATTTTGAATTTGAATATCAAAAACTTCAACTGCCATCGCATTGACCTTATTTATGATCATGTAGTATCTTCATATATCTTCTATTTGCTCTAATCCACCTCATCTAAGTGATATTCGGAACGTAGGCTGTACAGTAGGTGTGTAATAGCTATAATAGGTGCGATTGTATTAAACTAGCGTTGACAAGGTCGTGTAAGAGTTACGTATGAGGCGTGGATGTCCGTCAAATGATTGAATTATTTACAATCAAACAGTCAACGTTGAGAGTAAGTAGTTTACTAATTTGTACCTTGTCGTTTTAATAGATTGCTTCGTTGTTTTACATTATATTGACCCGTGCGTGGTTGACTTGAATTATTTGAAATTTAATTCAGAAGAAACATTTCTTTGTTGAGAGATATAGTTATTGGGCTGAATTGATACGTGTGGATTTGTGCGTATGAAGGATTAATGACGAAAAGAAGGAGGTACTTAATGTCATTATCGGATGAAGGATTATGACCTTTATGACGATCGTCCTGGGGAAATAGTGGTGGTTGCCCCCTGACTTCCGCACCGCAGAGCTATAGAGTCCGAGTTCGTAGTTAGCAACTTAGCAATATAGAGCGCTGCTGTTATATAGTCGTTTTTTACGAAACCCAAAGGATGAGAAATGGGTCCGCCCCATTCTAAAAGCGGGCACGGCACGGTCAAAACGTGCGTGTCCATAAAACATAAATTTACACACCCAAAACTAAAAAATTGTAACTCCCTTAATTTGGCAGTGTTCACCACAATGTACCTCATCTCATCCAAATAATTCAAGTTGACGACACGTCTATTGGGCATTATTGTTTTGTGACATGCAAACGATTATCAACTTTAGGGTGGTAGACCACATATTTGGCTGATGCTACATGATTCAAGACTTTGTTGTTGTATTTTTTTTAATGTAGAATTTTTTGGACTATATATTGAAGGTAACGACGAGGTGCGAATAATAAACTTTTTTGAATTTTCTCAGATTAAGGGTTACTTTCTGTAATCAACCGCGACGCCCGCAACTGGATTCCTAACCAAGGCCCATAAAAAAAAACAGACTCAAAGAATCCATATCGTGTTAGTAAAAAAGACAACTTAAAAACTAGAATATATATGAATCTTATGCTCTTATGCAAAATTCGAGTTTCGTACCTTGCCGTCCCCCAGGCGCTAATATTATTTAATACGAGAGTGAGAGTAGGTACCTACGATAGGAACTTCGATTTTCGAATTAGTAGTAAGTAGCCAAGGTAACGCATAAGCCCATAAGGCGAACTATAATAAGTCACAGAGCTCCTTATTCTCGAGATAAGCCGAGTTCACTTTAACAGTTAAACTTGACCCGCTTCGTATGGCCGTAACTGGCTGTCAACCTGCCGACCTCATGATGTCATTGGTTCGTGATGTCATTTAATTAAGGCTTGTTAATATCATAATAATGTCGCTCATATTCATTTTCATGATCAGTATGTTTCAGAACAGAGGCTATTTTAAATGCTTCAGTTACATTGTACCTTTATAATTATATTTATTTGCTATTTAATTTAATTGTAAAAAAAAGTTGTAGCAATTAGACAATTCTATTCTATTTTAATTTATGAGTACTGTACATTATAATGTATTACGTTACAGCGGCGGCCAATATGGTAAAGGACTCGTGTACTTATACCTAATAATATAAAACGAATTTAGGGCAGTAATATCCTACACTCTTAAGTCAAAATAGTTTTTCTCCACTATTAATTCTATCACAACCGTATGATTTCGAAAATTCACAAGTATGAAATACCTATCACGATATACAACATTTACTTAGTTTGCAATCGAAGTGCGAAAAGCAGAATGTTCCTAGGTAGGAACACCTATAACCCATTTCGCCTTCAACTAAACTATCAACCCTCGCAGCGGCTCGTGTGGATTCATCTCGGATAAATTGATGCATTTTATGCACTTTACAATAGGGCATGTTGCATAACGCGTCTAATGAGCTCCGTGGCGCCCGCGCAGCCTGTGAAAACGAGTTTGTCCGATACCGAGCAGGAAGTGGACCTTATCGGTATGTTTCCTTACAAATAAAGGAAATATATTTCTGCAAACTGATAAGCATATACGCTCTTTGGGCCGTCGATTCAGAGCAAGATGTATTTATTTCAGATATTACATGCAGCTTGATGAAAAGGGGGAGAAGGTATTTCCAAATAAATTCTTAAAATTGTACTTTTACCGAAAAACCTCAATTCAAAAATTTCTGGTTGTCCTAGGGACTTAAATTTTGGTATAAAGGTAGCTTTTATAGCACATTGCAACTTGCAACCAATGAGTAGTCTGAAATTTTTAATTTTTTATGTCTGTCAGTCTACCTATATCAGTAATCACGATAAAAAGACTAAAGACATCACACTGTGTGCATTTTGCAAGAGGCTCAACTAACAAACAGCCAACACTGGATATTCATAGATAGGTACCTTAAGTACAGGACCCTTTTTCTTCCGGTAAATGTCAAAAACATAAAAATTGAGATCGAAGATAGAAAACTGTACCTGGTATCCATAAAACCCCAGACTTCTGTTATTCACGCTCAATCTGGTCATCTGGTGGCAGTTCAGTCCATGATTCTGGTCTTCTGTCATTCAAAATGGATTGACAGATACGAGTATATTGAAAACATTTAATCTTAATCTCGAATGGCGTCCGTTGACCCTCCTGTCGATACTACCTACTGTAGGTACGAGCTGTCGGTAGGCCTCCAACAAGATGGAGCGACGACCTGGTTGAGATCGCGGGATCGCGGTGTATGCGGAAAGCACAAGACCGGTCTGAGTGGAAGCCCTGGGGGAGGCCTATGTCCAGCAGTGGACGTCTTTCGGCTGACATGATGATGACGAATATTCATCAATCTGGACCATCGTCAGTCAGTCCCTGAGGGTTACACGTAATTCTGTCGTCCCTCTGATCAGAATGAGGGACTAACTGACATTAGAATGAGCGTGTAACCAAATATCCTAGTACGATCAAGGACTTTATGAGCCACCATAGCAAAATTGCACAGTAAACGTCTTAGTGACAACGCATTAATTAACAAGGAAAATCGTAATGACTTCTCGTTTGAAAAGGTTCCATGGTGGCTTGAAGAATGAAAATGAATTGAAGTCCTTGACCGTACAATATTGTGCTGTCAGAATATTTGCGAATATCCCAAGTAGGTACCTATCATCAGAATAAAATAAATTATTAGTTGTTAGCGGACCAATGATAACCCAAGCTTCACGATAAAGAGGTTAACAGTTAATATAACATTGTTAACACACAGTTCTCAGTAGCAGTAGGTACTGGTATTAATTGCAACGGGCAATGATCTAAGTTAGCGCGAACAACGGGCCTTCAGATGATGCTGAGTCAGAAGGTTGCTTGAGGAAGACGCTGTGACGTCATATGGTAACTGTAATACTTACTCGCTGATTTCTATTACTCAAGCTAGCTACAGTTAAGGCTAGATCAGAACTGCGTATATTTTGCTTTTTTTATTTAAAATAGCTGGCAAACGAGCACGCGGGTCACCTGATGGTAATTGGTAAGTGATCATCGCCGCCCATGGACACCTACAGCATTATTAGGACTGCGGGTACGTTGCCGGCCTAAAGGGGGAAGGAGGAGGGGGGGAGGGGAGTTGGGCTTCCGGATCTCCCACTCACCGTACGAAACGCATTAGCAAAAAACTACTATTTCATTTACTACTACTTTGTAGGAGTGTGGTACTAACCCGGTCGAGCCGGCCCATTTGTACTGCAGCCAGCAAGCTGCTACAGTAAGGCTCTACTTAATATGGCTCTGCTAACACTAGTAAGTATAGGTAGTGCCACCAGAGTTGAAGTCACGCACACAAGAACATGGAATGACAGCAGGATTTTGACATTTACTCATTCATCTAATTCATTCTCCTTTTGTGCAGTCAGTTCTTTTTGTAGCTGTGTGTGTGTCATTCACTTCATTCTCTCGTGGCACTAGCTATAGTATATACCTACTTATACATATAATGCCTACTTATAAGCTCGGTTTTCTTTTTTATTTCTCATTTGAAACTTCAGAAAAACGAAGAAAACCAACGAGTCCCGAGCGACGTTCTGCTTGTACGTACTGTACAACTATTACGGAACCCTCGCTGCGCGAATCCGACTCGCTCTTGCCCGGTTTATTTTTCTTTTCAACCCATGGAGCCTAAAAACCAAATAAAAATTCGTAACAACGACTATACCAAGAACTCCATCCTTTTAAAAAATACGACCCTCAAAAATAAAGAACACATTATGATCCACTAAAAATGGAGTGTTTAATTACCGAGAGAGTGAGACGACAACATTTACCAGCGAGAGCGAAAAGAGAGGGTGGCGTGCAAAAAAAAAAGCAAGCAAACTTGGATGATGTCATGCGAACGAATAGCGGTCAAGGTATTACATCTGCGGTGATAAAGTGATTCGATATAATATCGAAGGCTCTGAAATTCTCGCCCACGTTCATTTAAGAATTTATTCTAGGAAACGGAACACGTATTAGTTTTATCCGACGAGATTTATTTAGAACTGTTTTCGTCTTCAGTATCGAGGAAGCTCTTTTTATGTTTCGATGAGTATTTAGTTTTCCTGAAAAAAAAAAAAAACTTTTTCCACTTCACTTCCGCATATGGCTTAAGAAGGCCTCAATACTCGTTACAAAAAGGGCTAGGGTCGGTCCAGGAAGAAATCAATGGGGATCAACAAAAAAAACACTCCGCATAGCAACTAAAGAATACATGCTCTCTCTCAGCTTTTCAGCAAATGGCTGAAGCAAGACTGTGGGTGCATAGATGAGATACACCTTCAATTAGCTCCTACCACCCGTAGTAAGCTCCAGGGAGTTGGGGACGTGGGGCGTGCAGGGTTTTTTATCCGGTGAGAGTCCGGCACTGTCTGCAGGGCTACTACGAAACTCGAAACTCGAAGTTCTTGTCGTGCGGTCCCTCTCGCTCAGTATAAGTCGCGCGCGTCATAGGCCCTAGGTTTTACGAAAAACTACCCGCAGATTTAAAAAGTGAATGTTCGGATGAGACATTTGGGACGTCGACTCAAGAAACTTCTTTTGGACAAATCACTGTACTCAGTAAATGAGTACAGTGAAATGAAATTTAAATAATTGACTGATGATTATTTTGTCAGTACCATTAAGTACTATTTGTTTATATTTTAATTGTTATTTTTCTTTTCAGTGTATTTAATTGTAATTTGACATTGCCACATTCTGTGACTGTAATTTTTTATTGTTTTAATTAAGTATTGACATATTTTGTCCTGTTGTTGTGGACTAATTTTTATTTTTATTTTGTATTTAATTTTATCGTCTTGACATTGTACCTAATTTTAACTTTTTGACCATGTTTTTACCCAGGATTATTATTATTATTTTATTTTTAAATTTAATTCTTTTTATTTTGGCTGACAATGTTTTTTAATTTACCGCTATCATATACCTATTACTATTATTATATTTTGTATACAATGTGACGATCCTTTTGTGAATTTCTTATAATTACCTGACATGTTTTATAATGTATTTTTCATTAGGTAATAAATAAATCTATCTAATCTAATCTAAGTGTCAGAGGATCGTACGACACAAACTTCGAGTTTTGA